>NC_020494.1:7071573-7094260 GCF_000184155.1 Fragaria vesca subsp. vesca
AGAGAGAGAGAGAGAGAGAGAGAGAGAGAGAGAGAGGCCATGCCTCCCTTCACTTTTTTGCCGGAGGAATCGAAGAAGAAGATGACGACATTCATTTCATTCTTTTGATTTCGATTTGAATTTTTGTATAAATTCATACCCTAAATTCATCAAATTCATTTTATTTAGTTTAGATTTTATAATTTTGGCCAAATATAATTGTTTCCACGTCATTTGCCACATCACATTATAAACTAATCAAGACCGTTAAAAGTACTTAAATCCAATGATCATAACAAAGTGTAAAAATTTGTGTAAAAAAGAGTGTCCTTTGATCCGAACCCATGAAAATGATGTGTGTAGCCTATATCAGTGTTACTAGTTGTTAATTTGTATGTTTGTTTGTGTATTCAAGGACGTGTTGTGGCATGGTTTATGTTAGATTTATCTGTTTGGTTTTGAGAAAATTGGCCAAATTATTTCTAAACTTTGTTCGCTTATTAACTTCGATAACTGTACAATTAAAGATATCAAAAAAAAAAAATACTTTTAGAAGGTAACTAGTACTCTCTCAACTCCCACTCTACCACAAGACTTTAACTATTGCATAATTTTCACCTTCCAACAATCGACGATTGTCACAAGATACTAATAAACTATACTCCCGAGCCTATCACAAGCATACAGTATGATCAAAGATATCCAAAAAAGGATGGATCTTTTAGAACCAAATCACTATAGGACTTCTTTCTTTGAGGAGGTAACTATTACTCTTTCAACTCCCACTCTACCATATGACCTTAACCATAGCATAGCTTCGACCTTCCAACAATTGACGATTGTCACGAGATACTAATAAACAAACTTATGTATATCGAATCTATTAAAAACAAACATATCCTCACCTCAGTGAATAATATGATCAACTTGAAGTATGAACACTCATGTGTCTCCTATCCTCACTCATAATCAAAATTATAGAAACATATTAGTGATATTACCACATCAATTTCTTATATACTCAAATTATGAATTAATTATAGTAGAGACACGTTACCACGTGAATGAATTGTATGAAATCAAGTCATTAGGAAAGGAAAGTCAGTACTTTCCATTGTTTGGAAACCAAAAGGAAAAGAGTAAGAAAAGAAAATGGTTTCCACATGAAAAAAAAATTGAGTGAAAAATGATTCTCTCCTACACTTCTAAGGATTCATTTTCCTTTCCCTTGTCAAATGAAAATTCAAATATTTCATTTCCTTTCATTTACATTCCTTGAACCAAACTAGGCCTTAGGCTAAAGGGTAGGTAACCAAGCAGAGCCGTGTGTAATGTAGAATGGTGTCAGTGTGTGATATTTAGTGCTAGTTATTGAAGTCAAGACTTTAGACCTTGACCTGAATGGTCAAGCTAGGGTAATAATTTTGTAATGAAAACTAAAAAAAAACAAGAAAATAACTGCGGCGTAGGTGAAATTGGCAGCACACCCATTTATAGCCAACTCATCACCATCTCTGCCACACTCTCACTCTCACCCTTCTGTTAAATCAGACCCAACAACACACTCGTTCTCTTTTTCATAGGTCACTCTCTCTCTCTCTCTGCTAATTGTGACTCGTTTCTTCTTCTTTCTTCTTTTGATTCTGGGTAAGACCCAGAAACAGATAATCGAGAAAGTTTGTTGTCTTTTTTGCGATTTGGATGAAAGAATGTTTGTGTTGGTTAGATGTTTCAAAACTTCATGCAAATTAGTTTAGGCAAATGTGCAGGGATGACTGAATTGATGAGACCAAGAATTCTATTTTCATGAAGATGGCATAGAATCGTTGTGTCTAGAGTCTAGAGTATGAGCACCTATGGCTCAGAGTTGTTGTTATCAGTGATTCAGTGTTTTTGGTTGTCAATTTGTATGCTAGTGTATTCAAGGCCATGATGTGGCAGGGTTCATGCTAGATTTATTTACCCGTTTGGTGTTATGAAATGGCAAGAGGAAAGCTGTGCAGGATTAGGATCTGATTGGAATGAATGTTGTTATGATTTGGTCAGCAATGGGATCGAATTGAAGGGAAAGTGTTGTCCTGAATATAGTTCAAGATGACTGCATTTTCTTTAGTGGCAAAAAGAAACGATCATGGTGTTGCTATAGAACCTTTAGAGTAGCTAGTTTGTTTCGGAAATTATTTAGTTGCGTGTGTAGTGCTTAAAGATCTCTGCAGAGCCTTAGCTTGTGGTTTGTTTGGTTATCAGTTTTTTTTATGCAGGATATCAGTTTCTAAACCATGATGCGAATACTAAGTAAGTTTTTTTTTAATTATGCAGGTTATCAGTTTCTAAACCATGAAGAGGCCATATCCATCAAATGAGCATGTTGATATTATATCATCAGATGACTCGTCTTCCTCAGACGCAGAGATGGAAGTCACTACTGAGTATGATAGCAAGCAGTTAATAACATCTGAAGGTACTTGCACAATAGAGATTTGTCTTGCTGAAACTAGTGAACTTACCTAAAGTTTAAATACTGTAATTCAGATTTTCTTTTAAATTTGCACCTGCATCAATCCGATGTATGTTTCTTCATAGACTATTAATGATTTTGTGGTCCTATTGAGATTGTAATCAGTAACTTTCTCAGAAATGTCTTGACACTTGTGAGTGTGGAATACCTCATCAATCTATGATCAAAGTAAGCTGTGAAAAAGAAAATGGATAACCTCTAGCATGTTTAGATTATTTTCATTAATGCCATGGAGAAATATTCAATCTGTAAAAATCCCTGATCCAAGCTATGCAATGCTGTTTGTTTTGGTAAATGTATTAGTAATATAACATTTTTTTGCTTCTAGGATTATTTCACCTAGTGTGTTTTTCCTTATTCTACGCCAGGGTGTCGTTATAGTTATTGTTGTAATATTTGGAGCTATCATTCACTGAATGGAGTATTGCCAATGTGTGCTAACCTATTTAGAAATCACGAGTGATTAACATTCCTGTATATAGCATTTTAAGTAGCTGTTATGTTCATCTAAAGCTATGTTGATGTCCTTAACAAATATGTTGCTGTTGCATTGATTTTATAGCTTTATTTCCAAATAGGACTCCCTAAGTTCTCTAAAACTGCTTTGAATTGCAGGTGCTTTGATGAGGAGGGCAGAGATGTATCAGGAGTACATGAAGCACGTCCCAATCCCAACACACCGTGGCTCTATAATTCCATTTACCTCATGGATGGGTTTAGGTAAATCCATTAAGCAGCTTTATGGACAACCTCTGCATTATCTCACCAATATTCAGCTAAGACAGTGGGACAAATTGAGGATTGGCAGTGAGGACGAATTCAGGCCCTTGGATGCCATCATTCATCCTTGTAAAGCCGAGGCCACCATATGGCTCATTGAAGAAGTTCACCGAAACACCTCATCTCATCATCATGTAGCCAATATGTGGCTAGCGGATCCAATGCACCATGCCTTTGTTGATTCCATCTTTCCCCAATTAGACAGCAGCTCGTGAATGGGTGGAAGGCGGCCTTCACTTTACCATAGTTTGCTTGTTAACTTTTTTTTATTTTTTATTTTATTATTATTTTTTATGTAAATTTTTGTTACTGTTCAGCATGAAATCAAACATATTTTGTTTCTCATAACTTGTAAGCTTGCAAGAAGCCTCAACAAACATGCACACAATAGCATAACAAAAGAATGTCCATGATAATAGAAAAGCGACTTAATTATGTTATTATGTGAGGTTTGAAGCAGTTTCTAAGGCACAGTATAATTGGAAAAGGGGATTGTGTTGGTACACAATGTTATCTGGTTATGCATCATCTACACCGTGTGCTACTGTCATACCAGTCATAATGCGTTCCAGGCGCCTTTCATTAAAGTGTGTCTGGCAACGGTTTGAGCTTCAGTATAAGATAATGGAATCAATCACGATGTCCATAAACAGAGGCGGAGCCAGGATTATAGGGTTACGGGGTCTAAATAAAAAAATTTGTTCGACAATAAGCTATCACTATCTAATGAGAGAATATAGATGAGAAACGGAGGAGAAAATTTTATTATGCTCGTTAAGAAATAGATCGACAATGAAAAATAAACAAATAATCAATTAAGTTTGATCTATGAAATACAATATAACACAAAAGGAAAGAATTTGTTGATAATTTTCCAGTAAATATTGAAACAAATATGCAATTTTTTTAATTGGGGGGGGGGATTTGAACAACAATTAAGCTAAAATGAAGGTGACTAATGATGTTTGCTTGGATTATTTAGGAATGCAAGGGGGTCGGACCCTCCCAAGCCTTGGCTCCGCCCCTGTCCATCAGCTACAAATGTGTAGAGGTGATGAAGAAACAAATAAACGTTCGTTACAAAACCCATGAGCCGAGCTTGATTCCAGTAGTTGTCTCGTTCTTGCATCCACATAAACAAGATATGATTCAAATGCACAGGAATCTAGTTTTTTTATTCCCTTTTTGAAATTTCACTCCATGATCATCAACAACTAGCTAAATTAAATTTGGAGTTTAAACGGCTCAAGTACAACTGCAGTATTGCCGTGCTTCATTATGTAGTTGGAAAGGAACACTCTTTGTATTGGAACCCCTTATAGACTTGGGGATTGCTTCCACTGATAAGAACTTTTGCAGGTTGTCTATGACAATCTTGGGAAGGTGCAATGAAAAAAATACATCAGATGTCCTAGCATATCTTGAAAACTTGAATTCGTCACCTGCTTGATGTTCAGCACACTTCAGCTTCCCATTACTATGATACGCATCTTGAGTAAACCAAAAATTATTGTCATTGTAAAGAAGTGATTGATGTTTATGATTTTCAGCATAAGGAAAAATTGGTGACGTACCACCAGTCCGTGTGGAAGAGGTTCCACACCAATCCATTCCCCATCCTTACAAAACTTGAAGGCCATGTACATCCCCCTTGAAGTAAAATTGTGATGAGGTTTGAGTCGGTGTTTAGTTATTCCTAGTGTCAAACTTGGGTCTAGCCGTCTGGGCAAGGTGGATAGTAATTAACTGACAGTAGAGTCCCTCGGCTAAGTTCATCACTGATATGCGTTTGTGGCTTGCAGATTTCGACCTGATGATATTTAGAGCTTCGAATCAGGGAAGCACTAGTATCATCCCACTTGCCTTTAGCTATGTCTTTCCCACTAGAGGACTTTCATCGTAACTAGTTTACTCGCTTAGGCTCTTAGCGTATATGAAACAGTTGGTTTATAACTAGTTATATAGAATGAGCTAGTCTCTGGTTAATCACATGCTTTATGTTCCATTTGGGCTGTTGAAAGCTACATGACATACACCTCAAAATTAAGCAAACCATACATACAATACAAGGTCTTCAATATAAATAGATAACTCCATTACAGGGTCTTAACAGGGAGATCATAGTGATCCTCCAACACTCCTGAACATCACATATCACATCACCATTGCAACTATTTAGAGCAATTTAGAACACAACCAAGTTACGCCCTGCAATAAACCGGAAAGTTTGTGTTAAGCTGCCCAAAATACGAGTTTCATGCAAGCAACAGAACAACAATGATGGCAACAGAACAACAGGCCACCCAAGAGCACCCTTGCATATTATTTTTCCGATTACAATAATAGATCAATTAAACAGAACTGCGAATCAGGAGAACATCACACAAAAACACTTTACCCATCATCCTTCGCATCTAGTCGCCTTTCCCGGTCAAGCATCGCCCTGCAGTAAACCGGAATCAGGCAATTTCCAATACCCAAAATACAAATTATCATGAATACAAAGCTAATTAAGGACTAAATTAGGCATATTTTTATCTGATTCAAACTGAAATTCAAAGAAATCACAGAAAAATCTATTTCTTAAAACGGTTGGCAACAAAAGGATCTAAAAAATTGTAATTTGAATGACAACGAAATTCTTACTTCTTTGAAGCGAAATCCTTCTCGAAGGCTTCTCGGGCCAACGGAATCGTACGGCACATAAAGTAGGTCGGACATCCAAAAATCACGCCTGAATAAAACAATTCAAAAATTGTGTTCGCACTTGGGACCGAGAAACCCTTTGGAAACATTCTCGCCATTCTATCCATTGCCGGTTCTGGTTCTAGGGTTTTCTATCTTCTTTAACCGCTGAGATTGTAGTTGGGCCCAAACTTAACGCCCAACACATGTGCACAAATTTCTTTTTGTTTCTTTTTATGGAAATTGCAAACACTGGTTAACACCATGCTGACCTCTCTAACAAGGTGACCATCTCTAACAAGGTGACCATATCAGTCACTGCAGCTTCTAAGGAGTCATACCCAAACCTGTAAAATTTTGAAATCTTAGTTCTGCAGGCACATTTGAAGCTTCAAGTATAATACACATGTGGGTATTCAAACCTCTCTGTCTTAACTAAATGATGTCAATCATGTCATTGTTTATACTCCTAAACACTGAAGTGAATTTTATTCTAAATGATCACCTTCAACTGCACCACCGAGAAGGGAAAGACAAGTCAGTGATGGGAGCTTTGGCGGTCAGGGATCATGAGCAAAGTGGACCACTGATTAACGTTTGGTGGAAACTCCGGAAGTTCTCGGAGTCTCTTACAAATTTGGTGACGCAAGCAGGAAGACTAGCAAAATTGTTAAACGACAGATCAAGCGTTCTTAATGTTTCACAGCAATCAAGAGTCATGAGGAAATCACAGTCTGATAAATCGCATGATACGGGAGTATCCTAGCCTTTTAGGTATTAGCCGATTCCTTCTCCAAGTTAGTTAAGGAAATAGCTTTTCTAGCTTGTTAGGAGAATAGTTTTCCAACTTAGTTTGTGATTAGTTGTCTAACTTAGTTAGGGAGTATTCTCCAAGTTAGATAAGGATTTATAGAGATTTAGACTCTATAAATAGAGGTGTCTAGCTTAGTGCTAGAGAGCGGAGCGAATTAGAGAGCTAGAGTGTTATTGTGAGAGAAGGCATTAGACAATAAACATTGTACCCTTTTGCACAATAATAAGAGTGTTATTGTGAGAGAAGGCATTAGACAATAAACATTGTACCCTTTTGCACAATAATAAGAGAGGAATACATTTTCTTCGAACTACATTACCTGTGTGTTTTAGTGCTATTAATAATTCCGCTATTAGTAATATCACCTGGGTAATTCGTATCATCGCATCCACTGATATCCAACCACTCTAGCTTGGGAAGTGATAGAGAGCAACCATCGTCAATCAAAATGTTGGTATTTGTAGGAAATTTAACTAGTTTTGAGCAGCCACGGAGATAAAGCCTCTCCAAATTTTGCAACCCATAAATGCTGCATGGTAGAGTTGTAAGATTTTTGCAGTCACAAATAAGATCCAACACTTCAAGGCCAATGAGATTTCCAATTGACTCGTCCAATTCTCTTATGTCACTGCCTCCTAGAAAAAGTTCTCTCAGCGAATCCATCTTCATTGGAATTCCTGGAAATGTAGCAAGACTTGAGCAAATACTCGCGTCAAGATACTTTAGGTTGCGCAACTCATAGATGCTAAATGGCAGATATGTAAGATTCTGACACTGCTCTAGGATCAAGTCTTCTAGCCTTGTAAGTTTTGAAATGGACGGATGCAATTCTCTAATATGAGTGCCTGATAGATTCAAATCTGTCAATGAACCCATCTCTTCCTCAACTTCTGAAAATTCCTCAAGCTTGCAATAGCAGATAAAAAGACTTCCTAAACATTTCCAGTTGATTTTTCTTGGAAACTTAAAAAGGTTCTTGCAGCCGTCAACATTCAAAGTAACAAGGTTACGGAGGAATCCAACGGAATCAGGAACCTCAACTAAATTCTTACAGTCAGATAGATCCAACTCTTTCAAGTTTGGGATTCCACCGAAGTCTGGGAGTTCTGTTAGGGATTCACAACCCCTTAAATCCATACGTGTTAGGCTTGAGAAATTCTGTATGGCAAAAGAAAAAGGAAAAGATCAACCAATGGAGGGAGGAAATTTTACAACACAGCTATTTATTATTTATTTTCAATTAAAAGATACAAGTTTGAGATGTATTAAATACCTTCCGTCCCTCCCATAGTCTTGTGATTCGACGGCTGTCATGAATATTGAGCTCTACAAGTTTGTTTGCATGAAAGTTGGATGGAAAAGATTGCAACGGACATTCAGGCCAATCAAGCCACCTCAACTGGTTGGATAGATAATCAATATCTCCAGAAACACAATCATATACATTATACTCGCTCATAGAAATATATCTGAGAATCTTCATACTTGAGAAGCTTTTAGCATTCAAATGTATCGTAGATGATAGCCGCGGAACCTGAATGCCCAATTGCCCATAACTTTATTTGTTTCCTGCATCAAAAGAAAGCAAGCTTATTAACCCAGAAACATTTCTTGTTGCAATTTCTATTCAAACCACATAAGTACAAGTACACTGTTTCAATACAGTTTTCTTTAAGGTCTTCGGCCATAAGAAATTGTAAATCAATATATAAAATGCTCTTTGAAATGAAGAACACAAAACATCATTAATATTCTTACTGTATTATTTGTTAGAACATCATTAGCATCTTCTTCACTCCACACTCTGCTGCGTTCCCCGGGCTCATAAGGTGACTCTTGATACACTACGTTTCTACCCATTTCTTCTATCAAGTCATGCATCCAAATCTTATCTATGTCAATTCTTATCAAGGCTTTTTCTTGCAGTTGTGCAACACCAATCATCATTGTTTTGTGGTCGTAGCAAGCTTCTAGTATTGGTTTCACATGGGCTAAATGCTTACCTTTAAAGAAGCAAGCGATGTCAAGAAATATTTCTCTTATATATGATCCTAGAGCATCATAACTTTTTTTGAAAACTTCTTGTATCTCTGCCTGAGGACCTTCTTTACAACTACCTAATATGTCTTCCCACTCCTCTATGGTTCTACGAAATAGATGAGAGCCTAAACTGTCAAAGCCAATGGAAGGCCTCCGGCATAGTGTACTGCACGGCGTGCAAGTTCCATATAACCGCTTGGAGGTCCACCTCTTTTGAAGCATGCAAGCTAAACAACTTCAAAGCATAATGATCATCTAACATCTTGACATTGTATACTTATCAACATGTGCAATATTTGCACAACCTGTATCTCTTGTTGTTATGAGAATTCTACTGCCCTGCGCAAACCAATTAAGGGATGGAACTAACTTCTGTATATAAATTGGCTATATTAAAGGAAAGGATCCTACTGTATCTTAACCATTCAGTAGATAATTGATAGAGTTGTAATCCCTTACTTTCAGGGATTATAGTTTCCTTGTACAGCTAGAGTTAGGGTTTCACCCTTCTAAGGTTTGTGTATATATACCGATGTAATTGCACACCATTGAATAAGAATACAAGCTTATTCCAGTATCAAACTCTTTATGGTACCAGAGCCTATATCGATCTAGGCAAACTACACACACACACCCATGGCAAACGGTGATGAAGAAAAAGCCGTCAAGGGCACTTCCAGAACACCTGAACCTTGGGAAAATCCTAACCATGTCCTTTATCTTCATCATTCAGACCAGCCTGCTGCGGTCCTTGTAGCACAGCCGCTGATGGAAGATAACTACGCAGAATGGAGTCAGTCAATCAGCATGGCATTGACAATCAAAAACAAAATCGGGTTCATAACTGAATCTGTTGGAAAAGCAATGGTCAATGAGGCAGAGAAGCTTCAATGGGAACGTTGTGATACCTTGGTGAAGACTTGGCTCATTGCATCCATGAGCAAAGGCATATCTGGCAGCGTCAAGCATTGCAAGACAGCAAGGAAGATATGGCTCGAGCTACAAGAGCGCTTCTCACAAGCAACAACCGTTCAGCTGTTCAATATCGAAAACGCTATCCATGGTTGTGAATAAGGCACAGGGATGGTTACCACTTTCTTCAACAAGCTCAAAGCTTTGTGGGACGAGAGGGATGCTCTATGTGACCTAACTTCTTGTGATTGTGAAGAAGGAATCAAGATAAGTGACTATGTTAAGAATCAGAAGACAATGCAATTTCTCATGGGGTTGAATGAGAATTTTGCAACGATGCGAGGAACTATAGTGGTCATCGATCCGCTGCCGTCATTGAACACTGCATTTGCTATGGCCTTGTGCACCGAAAAGCAAGCAGAAGCATTTGCTGGCACCAAGCCGGTATCTCAACCTGAAGGAGTCGCATTCTTTGTGCGAAATACCAACCAGGAAAAGGAGCATGTCGAGAATGAGCAGCGATGCGCCAATTGCAACAAGAATAATCATCTTACTAAGAACTGTAAGGCGCACTTAAGATGTAGCTTCTGTGGATTCAAAGGACATGTAGTCGAAACATGTCGGAAGAAGAAAGCAGCAATGGAGGGACTTCAAGCTTATGCTAGAGGCAACAATGCAGCAACGTTTGATGGAGGCAGTGCTAGCAACTTCCCATTCTCAAAGGAAGATTGTCAACAGATCATGGCGGTGTTGAACAAAGACAAAACAGCGTCTGCGAACCATGTTGGTAATACCTCATCCTATGAAAACCTCTCAGGTAAAGCCTTTTGTTTTCGTAATCATGAGAAGTCTAGTGTGTGGATATTGGACAGCGGTGCCACTGATCATATGGTTTGTAACCCTACTCTTCTTACCCATATCAAACCAACACAAAATCGTTTTGTCAAACTTCCTGATGGTAATACAGCTAGGGTCAGTCATATAGGCACAATGGTCTTCTCATCCCAGTTCGTGTTACAAAATGTGTTATATGTCCCAATGTTCTATCTCAATCTCATATCTGTTAGTAAACTAGCGCATGATTCGTTTTGTGTCACCATCTTTCTCAAACAAATTTGTTTTGTACAGGACCTTCGCTCCGGGAAGATGATTGGGACGGGCCATGAGAGGGACAGACTATACTGCCTCGACCAAACCAAGGAAGGAACATGTAATGATGTTAGCAACATTTCAAGTGATCTATGGCATCAACGCCTCGGTCACCCTTCCAGTAGAGTCTCTTCTTTATTTCCTTTTCTTTCAAGTAAAACTTGTGATTCAAACAAGTGTTTAGTATGTCCTTTGGCTAAACAAACCAGGAATCATTTTCCATTAAGTTCTATTTCAAGTGAGTCACCCTTTGTTTTAATTCATGTTGACATTTGAGAAGGATATCATGAACCTTCAATTTCTGGAGCAAAATATTTTCTCACCATTGTCGATGATTACACTAGGTCTACTTGGGTTTACTTGATGGTACAAAAGTCGGAAGCTCGCAAGCTTCTCATTGATTTCATTAAACTTGTCGAAAATCAGTTTGACAAAAAGGTTAAGATTGTGCGTAGCGATAACGGTCCCGAATTCAAAATGGTCGACTTTTATTCTTCAAAAGGGATTGTTCATCAAACTAGTTGCGTCAACACACCACAACAAAATGGTGTGGCTGAACGCAAGCATCGTCATTTACTCAACGTTGCTCGTGCTCTTCTTTTTCAAGCAAACCTACCAAAAATGTTTTGGGGAGATGCTATTCTCACATCTGCACACCTCATAAATCGCACTCCTACACCTTTGCTTTCCAGTCAAACTCCTTTCGAAAGGATATTTAACAAACCTCCGAGCTACTCCCATTTAAAAGTTTTCGGATGCATGTGTTTTCCATCTACACACCCATCTAAACCAAGCAAGTTTGATCCTAGAGCAACTACATGCATATTTCTAGGTTATCCACAAGGGCAAAAGGGATACTGAGTGTATGAAATCGAAACAGCACAGGTTTTTGTTTCCCGAGATGTGACCTTCTATGAGACCGAATTCCCTTACCAAACCAGGGTTTCGCATGAACATGGACCTTCAACCAGGGTTTCGGGTGAGCCTAGGGTTACAGATGATATTGAGTTTCCTAGTTCAACTAGGGATAGTGATGATCTTGTCACTCCTAGTGTTTCGGACACAGTTGATATTTTGGACAGTCCTTCTCCTACTCTTCTGCTGCAAACACCAACCATTGACCAACCAATCTCTACTATACCTGATGCACCGCCTCAACCTCCAACCCCTCAAAATCCCGAAACACCACTCCCTGTTCCAGAAGCCTTTCCAAACCCTGCTCCACCACATAGACGTTCTTCTCAACCAACTAGGACACCAACATACTTGCAGGATTTTCATGTTGAGGCAGCGCTCCCCTCTCGGTCTCCTCCATCATCTTCCATGGAACAAGGTACTCCTCACTCTCTTTCTAATGTTTTGTCTTACCATCGTCTTTCCTCTCCACATCGATTTTTTGCTGCTAACCTTTCTGTCCACAAAGAACCTACCTCTTTCACACAGGCTGTCCAAATCCCCGAATGGAGAGATGCCATGTGCAAAGAAATTGATGCTCTCCAAAGCAATCACACATGGAGCCTCGTACCCTTACCTCCTCATAAAAGACCTATTGGTTGCAAGTGGGTCTATAAAATCAAGCTTAAAGCTGATGGCAGTGTTGAAAGATACAAGGCAAGACTTGTTGCCAAAGGTTATAGTCAAATCGAGGGCGTGGATTATCGTGAGACATTTGCACCGGTGGCTAAACTCACCACCGTCCGCGTACTTCTTGGTCTCGCCTCTCTTAAAGGTTGGTATCTTCATCAACTTGACGTGAACAACTCTTTTCTCCATGGCGACCTTACTGAAGAAGTATACATGAAACTTCCTCTCGGATTTGGAGGAAAGGGGGAGACTAGAGTTTGCCGGCTGCATAAAAGTCTCTATGGTTTGAAGCAAGCTAGTAGGCAGTGGTTCATCAAACTCTCTATGGCACTCAAGGCAGCAGGATTCACTCAGTCATGGTCTGACTATTCCTTGTTTGTTAAAGCTCATTCCGGAAAGCTCACTGTGTTACTTGTGTACATTGATGATGTGATCTTGGCAGGCAACAATTTGGAAGAAATCATAGCAACAAAACTTTTCCTTTCACACCGATTTAAGCTCAAGGACCTTGGAGAGCTCAAGTACTTTCTTGGCATAGAAGTAGCTCGGTCAAGAAGAGGGATAGCACTTTGTCAAAGAAAATATGCATTAGAGGTACTAGAGGACACTGGATTTCTCGATGCAAAACCTTCTTCATTCCCAGTCAATCAAAACATATCATTGACTCAAGAAGGAGGAGAGCTAGCTTCTCATTGATCCCTCTCAATATTGGCGTCTTGTAGGCAGGTTAATATATCTGACCATCACACGGCCAGACTTAGCTTATGCCGTGCACATCCTAAGCCAGTTTATGGAAAAACCACGGCAGCCTCATCTAGCAGCAGCTCATCAAGTGCTTCGTTACATCAAGAAAGCACCAGGTCAGGGTATTCTTCTCCCATCTACAGGAAGAATTGAACTCACTGCTTATTGCGATGCAGACTGGGCGCGCTGTAAAGATACAAGACGTTCCATCACTGGTTATTGTGTGTTATTAGGAGATGCACCAGTTTCTTGGAGGACCAAGAAGCAGAGCACTGTGGCTCGATCCAGCGCTGAAGCAGAGTACCGTTCCATGGCAACAACAAGCTGTGAGGTGACTTGGCTCAAAAGCTTGCTCAATGACTTGAGAGTGAAGCAACTCAATCCGATCAGAATGTACTATGACAACCAGGCTGCATTACACATCGCAACCAACCCAGTTTTTCACTAAAGGACAAAGCACATCGAGATCGACTACCATGTAGTTCGTGAGAAGATTCAAAGAGGTTTGCTGAAAGATGTACACATTGGAACCAAGGAGCAGCCAACGGATTTATTCACTAAGCCGCTTGGATTAGCTCACTTCAGTACACTACTTCGCAAGTTGGGTGTAATTGATATACATTCCAACTTGAGGGGGAGTATTAAAGGAAAGGATCCTACTGTATCTTAACCATTCAGTAGATAATTGATAGAGTTGTAATCCCTTACTTTCAGGGATTATAGTTTCCTTGTACAGCTAGAGTTAGGGTTTCACCCTTCTAAGGTTTGTGTATATATACCGATATAATTGCACACCATTGAATAAGAATACAAGCTTATTCCAGTATCAAACTCTTTAGGCTAGAATCACTCACGTCATCAAGGATTAAGAGAACTTTTTTATGTCGCATCCTTGTTTTTATAAAACTTACTCCTTGATCAACACTGCTCACCTTCAAAGTTGAGTCCCTTAATATATCAGACAAAAGTTTCTCTTGCAGATGGCTAGGTCATGTGAATTAGACCTAACGTCTGCCAAGAAACAACTATATGCAAACTTATGGCGAATTGAATTAAACACATGTTTGGCAATTGTGGTCTTTCCTATTCCACCAGGCCCCCATATACCAACCACACGAAGAACATTTTCCTCGAACTGTAAAAGTCTGTTGACATCTTCTCTAGAAGACTCTAATCCAATGGGATGTTCCGCAACATGCAACTCACATGAAGGGTTCACTACTTGGGTGGACAACTCCTCAACAATCTTCTTGATAAATTTAGCCTCGTACCTATGAATTATAAGCATATATATGAAATCAAATAATACGTCATAGATATATTTAACTAGGTAGTAGAGGGGTTAAAGACATACTCGCCATTGGAGAAAGTCCATCCAGACAAATCAGCTGCTTCCGTAAGAGCCGCCTTCCATTTCTCCATGCTATCCTTGTATTTGTATTGATCAAGCGTAGCAAATGCCTCACCGAAAGCACCTCTTTGGTGTCGTACGTCTGAGGGATCAACCTTTGTAGAAAACTGATCTAACCTCTTGTCCTTTATATTTTCTGCATTCAAGTATCTTGACCAGTTCATCTAAGCACCACCTTGAGGCAGCATAATTTTGAGAGAAGACAATGATTGAAACTCTCGACTCCTCAATTGCTTTGACAAAAGCCGATGATATTTCTTCTCCTCTTCTGAGCTCATCATCAATGAAGGTCTCAACTCCCTTTTCAGACAAAGCAGAGTGCAGATGATCTGTAAAATTAGAGCGCGTATCCTCACCTCGAAAACACAGGAAGACCTCGTATGTGTAATGATTTGGGTGTTCAGTAGAAGAAAGTGGGAGAGAAGAAGAGGAAGAACCGGTTGCTTCATTGGTCGGAGAAGCCATTTTATGCTTTGCTTTCGTTTGCTGATTGTCTCTGCTTTATTGGATCTAGACTCTCAACTCTCAAGTAGATAGTTTCTTGGTGTTTTCTGCAATGTGGATGTGAGGTTGAGAATGGCTAAATAATCGAGAGCCTCTGATTGTTTTTCCTACATATCAAAAAGTTGAAACTTCTCTTTCAGCTCATACTCAGCTACCACTTTTGGCATAGGAAAAGACTTCGAAGACTTGAAAAGTCATTACTTTGAGCGATGGAACAAGGAAACTAGCTATCTAGTGTTGATTAAGAAAAAAAAAAAAAAAAACTTTTAAAATGTAGTTACTATGGGGATGAAAGCATGACATGAGAGTAATATGCAGCGACCTTGCAGCGCCATTTGGCCTGCAAAGAAACCTCTGTTACTAATAAAATTCTAAGCAAACTGATTACACAAAAAGATGACATGAACACATATGACAACCAGGTTTTATGTGCGGAGAAATGATCACTTTGAGCTAAAAACTTCATTTCTAATTGATAAGAATATTAGGATGTCTATCTAATTTTAGAAACATGTTCAAAATCAGAACGCACTACGGAATACGGATTGCTAGTGAAATTTTTCTTCGAAAGGTAATAAGCACTGTTATTCGATAACAACCTCACCAGTCACCATACAGCAGAAGCACCATAGTGAAAGGTTTGCTAGTTCACGTTGGGTGACAAAAAAAGGAGATGAAAAGGATACGTGCTCTTATTCTTAGCAACAGATTACAAATATTTACATTTGATATTTAGAACTCAACTAAGCATCCGCTGAAGAAGGCTTGTTAGAAAGTGCCTTAGATATTGCTCTTATTGTATTTGGAGTTGTTCTGCAGCAGCCTCCAAACAGGGAAGCCCCGGCCTCACACCACTTCTCTACGACTATGTCTGCAAACTCTTCATCAACCCGCCCACTCGATGGCTGAGATATGCAATCAAGACTTCGTCATTAACAAGTTAATTCAACATTTACATCATCCATATATGGAACAATTTATTATATGAAATTCAAGGAAGATCGATTTCATACTTGTACCAACAAATGGCACAAGATTCACCAATTGGTAATATAACATCATCCGACAAACAGAACATTATTATACCATGAATTGATCAATTAAATCGAGATGCTAGCTACAAGAAATCAAGAATAGGGCAATGAGCAATGTGCGTTCATATAGAAGGTCACTTACCACCCATTGCTTGCTCTGGCCATCATAGGTCTCACCACTGTTGGGGTATATCACTATTGGTTTGCTTGTTATCTGCAAATTTGATAAGCAAAGGAATATCAAAAAGTATATGAAAATGTTGAGGGGATAAGTTATGTATGCTAGTTTATTCCAATTAACCAAAGACCAAACCTTCCGAATAGATGAAATCAGCCCCTGGATAAATCGAGGTGGTGTGCAGTTGATTCCAACCGCAACAACTTGCTTGCATGCATTAGCAATAGAGGCACACTCAAAGATGGAATCACCGCTCACCACATTGATTCCATCTTTAGAAGCAAAAGTAAACCATGCTGGAATATCAATTGCTTCTTCCTCAAGAAGTTCAGCATATGCCTGCACCATCACATTTAAAGCAAGGTGTTTAGCAAAGCAGAGTGGTAACATCCAATTGGAACAATTGATCTAAATAAAGATGACTGAAACACCCACAATCTTAAATTCTGACATTGAGCTCAGCATTATGCATAGTCCTAACACTTTCTGATGCTCATGGCATGCGGATCATGTCTGTCATAAATTCTAGCAAGATTCTGCCTAAGGCAATCAACTTCTTCCCATTTTGCTTAATCCATGTCCTCAATATGGCATAAGGAGAACAACGAATATTACCTTTGCCTCTAGCTTATTCGGTATCGTCTCAAATGCAATTAGATCAGCACCAGAATTGGCCAGAATCTGAACCCTTTCCTTATGAAAATCTTTCAATGTTTCTAGACTCACTGCATCACCGTAGTTGCCACTACAAAGGAAAATGATCCATAAAGAATCAAAACCCAAGATCAATGATGCTCTCATGCTCACATAAAGTTATAAACAAGAAATTTATATGCAGAGATGTCACCATTTTCTTGTTCCATGTCCAAATCATATGCCAAGTTAACTCACCTATACTCGGAACCATCAGCCAAATAGGCTCCATAGCTTCCCACAGATGCTGCAACTAGAACTGGATGTCTTAAAGGCTTTCCAGTGTCCACAAAATCCCAAGAACCTTTGGTGCATTTGTCATAGTAAATTTCTCGTGCCTCAATTGCAATCTCTACACTTTTCCTCAGCAGAGCTTTGGCTTCTTCTCTACAGAAACCTTTGGCCTCAAAACCCTGAATTGTGGCCTGCATGTATCAAACAAAACAACAAGATCGAATGATCGATTAGCAGTTACTATCTATAAGAAAAATCACCAAATCATTTGTAATGAATCATGAACAATATTAATTACCTGATATGATGCGGTTATTATAATGTTTGCTCCAGCATCAAGGTAGTCCAAATGTACCTACATATAAAATCAAAAATAAATCAAATATGTCTCTTTTGGCTTCTGTTGTGCTATTGCTTTAGATTGGGACCAACTATTTCTTCAGCTGCACAACCTTAATATCTTTTTTTTTCTTTTTCTTTTTGATTGAATATCTTTTTTCTCTTAATCCCAACATGTTCAACACTGATGCATGAAAAAGACAGGTGTCACGAAAATCCTTGAGTGTTGATGACAAAATGAGACGATTTGGGACTTGTATAGTTTGCCACGTTACTGTCAGAAGCTCTAACCTAGGATGACTCATTTCTCATCTTTGATTATTTTCAAATACGTGTAACTGCAGAAAGATAAATTTAAATATTCACATAGCTTAATGTAATTATATATTCCCCCAAAAAAAAGGAAATGAAAAACAAAAAGGGTAACAGTTGCTATATCTGGGCCAAAATTTCCAGTTTACCATTTTTTGTCCGTATTACACCAGAAAACACAATGAATCCACCCCATAAATCACCTTGTATTCATTCATATTCATACATACATACTCACATATGGTAAAAGTTAAAAGCTTAATTTTTCTGTATTTTTCTAGACCATTTTTATGCTCTTCAAGATTTTCGTCTTTCTGGGTTCAGCAAAGAACATGAATAATCTTCTAGGATGTATAGAGAACGTACTATAAATCTTAGAGATTAGATTAGATCGAGTAATAACGAAATGACTGAAGGTATATACATACGTACGTACCCTTCGGACGAGGTGAGGAGAACTGATGAGGCACTTGGCGCTCCAGAGAGGATCGTTGAGATCAGCTCCATGTCGTTCCAGCTCCGTCGCAAATCCGCCGTCCAGAACCGCACAGCCACCGCACTTCTCAAGGAAATCACTCATGAACGACGATGACGATGTCTTCACCTCGCTTCCCAAAGTACCCATTATTTTGTTCTCTTTAGAGCTTGGCTTTGGTCAGATATGGAGTGTGTACCAGTGTACGTAGGACTAAAACAAAGTAGAGCTAGGGAACACAAACTTTAGGCTGCTCTAAAAACTGTTCGGTTTTGGATGTGGAGGTATGAAATGCGTCCACGGTCCATCGAAGCATTTTGTAGAGGGAAGATGGTGACGTCAAATTACATATATAACCCTGACGTGTAATGTAACGAGGAATCATATTTTGGTGCTAAAATTTCTGTTTCCGGCCGTCTGACTTCGCCATATTCCGACAATAATGGGAACCAGGATCATCGAGACGTACGTGGCCTTGCAGATTATTCTGGTATTACGTGTTTTACATGTTTTTTCTTCAGCAACACTCAAGTTCAATGGAAGCTGGCATGGGATTCATCCTCACGATCCACTCAACTACTTCATTTTGAGTAGTGAATATCAAACGTACAATTTCAGATTCCCACAAACACATATAGATAACAGATTGTAGCTAGATTAAGCACTATGGCGTATGGGGTACTAGAGTACAGCTCATAATAAGAAGAAAAGGAAAACAAAAAAGTTTGGGGCAAATAGTTATCAACATTTGGTCTTATCATGTTCATGATCACCATCGCAGACGCTAGCTATGCATTTCGTGTACAAATTTCCTACTCAACATGAACCGTTATCGACCACGCGTACCTATCTCATGTTTTGTATAAACATTGAGTTCTATTGTCAAGTTAACGTAGCTTTTTTTTTTTTTTTTTTAATAAGAAGGCTAGAACGGCAACCCGCCAGTGGCGTAGGGAGGGTAGGGCGAGAAGGGTCAATTGACCCTTCTAGCTATTTGAATTAAACAGCCATTGGTTGAAATATTTGGTAATCACATATATAAACTATAATTAATGACCCTCCTCACATAAGAAAATCTGTAAAATTGAAAGGGAAGATGATCAAAAGTTTTGATCTTATGGCCCATTCACCCCACAAGTCCAGTGTTTGGACGGGTGTCCACCATGTTTTGACTTTTTACTGCATTTTATTTATTAAGTGGCCAATTAATAATGATTATGTCCCATAAATCAACACAGTTAAACAATATATATTTAGATTTATACACCGAAGAATGTAATATAAATAATATATATAATATTTTTTTTAACAATGGATGTAATTTATGTTATTTGATGAATTTGAAGTTCATCTTTGTCCAAACCCCCACCAATAACCAAGATTGATTGGGTTAAATAATTTATTAAATGCTGATTTAGTATGAAGGATATAGGTTACTTAAAAAGAGTTAGGTTTTGACACTTCTAAGTAATATTTCTGGCTACGCCACTGCAACCCGCCATTAATAAAACTTCATAATACAATTGGGGACATTATATCTAAACCCCATACTGTAGAAAGTTGCCATGACCTATTGCTACAAATTAGTCCTCGGACCCAAAGAGCTTTTAAGTCCCCGTTTATGTTTGTATGATAGGAAATCATGGTATGAAAATGAAATTAGTTTCATTTTCCATTCTAAAGTATTGTTTGGTTGTAAATAAAGATTAGAAAAGAAATAAAAAATAAGATATGACTGGAAATTGACTCTCTCATAAAGCCTGAATTGAAATATTGAATTACCTAATATGGGGTATTTCAATTCTCACCGTTAAGGGTAAATTACAAAAATTAGCCATCTAAAAAATTTATATTTCCTTAAATAGATCACATATGCAATTAGTAAAAGGGTGTTATTAGAAATTAAAACTTTCAATTTCATTATTAAGACTTATTAAATATTGTGTAATAGGAATAGAAATAAATTACTAATTTAATTAAAATATCAACCAAACACTACGTACATGGAAATACCAAAACTTTTTCCATTCCATATCAGTACGGAAAGAAAATTAAATCATTTCTCTATCTTGACATTCCTGCTATCACTACCAGGACAAGTACTTTAGCCGACGAAAAAGTTTCGTCGGCCTATTAGCTTAATTCGTCGGCTAAGATCTTAACCGACGATCCTTCGTCGGCTAAGATTTCGTCGGGAAAAGGTGGTCGGCAATGACTTTAGCAGACCGACGAAACTAGAAGGCGTCGTCGGATATAGTCCCAGAGTTTAGGCGACGAAAAACATGTCGTCAGTTTTTTTCCCAGACTTTAGCCGACGAAACATTTAAGATATTCATCGGCTATAGTCTCAGAGTTTAGCCGACGAAAAACATGTCGTCGGTTTTTCTCAGACTTTAGCCGACGAATATTTTAAATTTTTCGTACGGCTAAAGTGTTTAATTAAAAATTAAAATTAAAAAAAATAACTAAAACCGACGAAATATAGTCTGTTTCGTCGGTTTTAGAAGGGTTTAGCTGACGAAACATGCCATAATTTGTCGGCTAAACCTTATTTAAAAAAAATTTAAAATACTATAGCCGACGACTTATTACGTATTTCTTCGGCTATAAGTCCATTCCAGTAAAAAAAAAACCCCGAAAATTTCTAAATTACCATTCCAAGCAAGCTGCAAAATACACCAATACAATTCCATATAACCAACAACAACAATAAGCACATAAAACAATATATAATTCATCAACTACACAAAATCTAGATCGTCTAAATTAATATCCGCTTCTGGGGGCTGCTGCGGAGGTTGCGACGGCTAGGGTAGCGGTATAACCGTAGGCATGGGTGGAGCCGGAAGTCCCTGAAGCTGGGCAGCTGTAAAGTCCTGCATGTACTGGAACATCTTCTGCTGCTGGGCCTGCTGGATGGCATGTATCTCGGCAACATAGGCTGCCTACGCGGCATTATAGACTGCCTGCGAGGCATTATAGGCAGCCTGAGCAGCTTGTTGTTCCCGTAGTCTCTGAAGTTCCGACTCTAGCTGAGTCGTCCTGGTGGTTGTGGTAGTGGTCGTGGTCCTGCTGCTGGTCGAGGCTGCCTTTCGTTGAAATCCTGCAGTGGTCTTTAGGACCCCCTCGCCCTTCTTTCCTAGACCCCGACAGTAGAAGTTGTTTGCTCGCGGTGGGAAGGTTGTGCCCAAAATCTTCGCCCTAACCATCGGATCCGAAGTGTCGATCCGGGACATGGCTTCGGACATCTCTTCCTCCTGCGTGTCCGGTCATGTCTCTCTCACTATAACACTCATCACCTCGTCACTAGCCTCCCTCACCTTCGCCTAATTGGATAAGAAAAAAATTATTAATTAACATTTTGACATATATATAAGTAAAATTAAAAATTAAAAAATGTAAGATGACTTACAATATCCTCCTGGGCGTCAGGATACGTCTTCTCGTACGTATAGACGTACTGGTTAACTTCTGGATGTTCCCTGGCCGCCTCGTCCATGAAGACAGCGAACGGTCTAGAACCGGCACGATGGTTCCTTGTGTTGCGTTGCCGGTTCTGAGCGTTCGCCCGACAAACGGCCTTCAAAGAAAAAACTAAACTATTAGTAAAATATTTAAAAACGCACGTACTTAATGACAAAT
Organism: Fragaria vesca subsp. vesca; assembly: GCF_000184155.1. Taxonomy (NCBI): domain Eukaryota; kingdom Viridiplantae; phylum Streptophyta; class Magnoliopsida; order Rosales; family Rosaceae; genus Fragaria; species Fragaria vesca. The sequence goes on from NC_020494.1 coordinate 7,093,601, forward strand.
TAACTAATTAATTTTTTTAAATACCTGTTTATGAGGGTTTTTGAATTCTGATGTCAAAAGCCAACGCCACTCATACTCCCTGTACTGGAACTCAACAGGGGTACCAGAACGTGCGTTCCCGTGCGTAGTCCAGTGGGTCCGCAGATACAACAAAAATATTAGAAATATTATTAATATCACATACAGTTTTGTTTTTTCATTAACTTCCCAATGTACCTTCCCCCATGCACAACGTCCGCCCAGCTGCTCTTCAGGTGCTCGAGAACCTCAAACCACACCTGCATTTAACCGTTTATTAGTTTAGTTTTTTGAAAAATCAACAATGTAATACATAATATTATTGAGGCATTCTGTAAACTCACCGACATCGCGTTGTGGACCATATCCTTAACCTCCTGTGGGACCTCGCCCCAGTCTGACCACAACATAGGGACTCTATCCTTAATGAGCGCTCCCACACGGCCGGAGTACATCCTCAACTTCCCGCCTGATACTATGTCGCCATCCCCGTCAGTACGGATGACGATCCTCCCTGAGGTACCGACCATCTTCTCGAGAGCCTTCCCTGCGACGGGGCCTCTCTTCTTCTTTGCCGGCTTCGCTCCGACGGTGCCTATCACATGATAAAACCAAAATTAATTATTAAAATCGGAGAATTAT
>NC_020494.1:7094860-7096393 GCF_000184155.1 Fragaria vesca subsp. vesca
GGAGAGGGAGAGGGCGACTGGAGGGAGGCAGAGGGAGACCGGGAGAGGGAAAGGGCGACCGGGAGAGGGCTCGAGGAGGCGGAGGAGGCTAGGGTTTCGAATTCGCGCGGTGGAGGCTGTTCTCGCGCTGGGGTTCGTCTGTATACCGTAACACTTTAGCCGACGAAATTTTTACTTCGTCGGCTAAAAGTCTAAATTCGTCGGCTAAACTTTGAAATTCGTCGGCTTAAATACTTTATACATTCGGCACATTGTGATTGTGACCGTCTAAATTACGTATTTTGGCTGGACCTTCAACTGAAGATAGTTCCAAATCGATAAGACGTAACAAGTCGTATAATAATTTTGGGGAAAATAACCACCGAAGATAGGGCTACCCATAATGAGAAAGAATGAAAAATTGCATTGATCGCAACTATCGGCACCGAGACTTTACCGGAATACCATGATTTTTCAACCGTAGACGTATTTCACCATTCTGGTCATATCTTATTTCACGACTTTTTTGCGTTTGAAAGTTTTACGTATAGTTTGTTTTTGAAACGAAACATTTACTTAACACTCGGTAAATAAGTTATACAACATTAGTAGGCATGTTGTGATTGTGATGATCAAACTTGAGAAACGGAAATCCGACCGTCAGATCTGACCATTATGACAAAATACATGTATGGGCAAAAATTCAACTTGATCCGACAAGGTTAAGGGCTCGATCTCGACGGTCAATCTCGTAAGTCAAACCCCTAAATGCACGGAAAAGGTGGTTGGACCGTCTAAATTTCGTATTTTCGCCAGACCTTCAACTGAAAATAGTTTCAAATCGATGAGACGCAACAAGTTGTATAAAAATTTTACGGAAAATAACCACCGAAGATAGGGCTATAGTATGTAATAGAAAAATTTTAGGGTTTAGCCGACGAATACCCTAATATATTCGTCGGCTACAGTATGTAATAAAAAATAAAAAAATTAATAAAGCCGACGAAAAATTAGGGTATTCGTCGGCTAAGATTGTTTTAGCCAACGAAATATACTATAATTCGTCGGCTAAAACCATCATAGCCGACGAATTATGGTGTATTTCATCGGCTTAAGTATAAAAAATACATTAAAAAAACTGAAGGTTTAATGTAAACCATACTAACTTTGTCACATCCCGACCCTTATATTTTTACCTTATTTACTAGCGTGATTATAATAAGAATTTTACCGTCTCGATCATTGAGTAAATAGTTTAATTGGTCCCTAGAGGGGTTTCGGGGACGATTATGTGCGGAGGATTATTCGTATGAGGAAAATACGACGACGGTAAAAATGGTAAATTTTAGCTAGTAAAAGGTAATTTTTATTCGGGTATTATTTTTCGGGGTGTTTTTATTTTTGGAATTTGGGTTGATATAGGTTGGACCGGTGGAGGCCCAACCCATTTTCTTTTTCCTTCCTTTTTCTTCTCCCTCTTTTCTTTTCCTCTCCCCGAGCTCTCTCTTCTCCCGCTGCCCGGTTTTCCGGCTGCCCTCCCGCCGCCGTCCGGCC
>NC_020494.1:7097444-7098115 GCF_000184155.1 Fragaria vesca subsp. vesca
CGAATGAGGTCAGGGGACTGGTTGATGATATTGGGAATATGCTGAGGGATGTCATGGATCGAGCTCCACAACCTCATTCTGTGAAAAGGAGAGAAGTTTTTGAAGCTGGAGCAGAGAGTTCAAGGGTGCCAAGGGACCCCTTGATGCTTATACTTGGGTGGACAAAATGGAAAAGGCTTTTGTGAGCACAGAGTTGCCAGATGAAAAGAAGGTGAAGATGGCAGTAACTTTCCTGGATGATTCAGCACATCACTGGTGGTCGCTTGCCAGCTGCCAGCAGGAATATTGAGGATGCGCTGAATATGTCGTGGGAACAGTTTAAGACTCTCTTCTTGGGGCAATATTTCAGTCATGCCCATCGCAGCAGAATTCAGTCAGATTTCCTGAATATAAAGAAGAGGGATGATGAAGGCGTTATAGAGTTCCAAGAGAGATTCACTTCCCTGAGCTATCATGTGTCGTATTTGGTTCCTGATGAGAAGACCAGGATGGAAATGTTCATTGGGGCACTTGGTGGAGTGTTTGCAGATAAGATGACGGGTGTTTATTACCCGACTTTCTCTGACGCTGTTCATGCAGCCATGGCCATTGAGTCTATGGGGATTTATAGTGCTTGGCCACGAGATTTCGGTGGTCCCAGTCAGGGTCCATCCAAGAAAGCTGTTTCATCA
>NC_020494.1:7103059-7131158 GCF_000184155.1 Fragaria vesca subsp. vesca
CGATGAAAATTTAATTTCGTCGGCTAAAGTTGACTATAGCCGACGAAAATTTAAATTAACCGACGAAAAAAATTTTGTCGGCTTGTTTTTTATATTTTCGTCAGCTAAAGCCTTTCTTCTAATAATGTATATATCAAAACAGGGCCAAAGATATTGTCTTGATTCTATTAAAAAAATAAAAATTGTTATGTCAGATCCTATTGATATACTTAGTCTTGTCCCACATAAACGGATTAAATTTAAAAATTTAATAATACTCGTCTTCATTTTTGGCTTCTGATGTAAATTACAAAGAAAAATTAGTCTCTTATTGTAGCGCATGAAAGTATATTATGGTCCAATATGTACTCATTTTGGTCCTGATATATACGTACATTACTACTATTACGTATTCATTTTCATTGTTTACTCAATCCTGTAAGGAATCATCAATTGTTGTTGACTAGAATTATGACCCGCGTTTTGCCGCAGGATTTGCGAGATTTATGTTCATAATTTTTCTTTCTTTTATTCTTATTTCTAATGTATCAAAGTGTAAGATCTATATAGATTCAATTTGAAATACTTAACAATAAAACAATTATCATAGTAGTAAAAGTATATCTCTTATGTTCTTTCTTCTCGATTCTTTCTTTCACTCTTTTCCCAATCTACTCTTTTCATCGGAGGCAGAACAAAGTAAATTTCAGAGGATCCTTTCTAGATAGTGTGCGAACTGCGAAGCTCAATCTACTTTCTTTTTTTTTAGACAAAAAAAAAAAAAAACCTGGCCCGAGTCTAAAACTTTTTTTACTGTAGATGAACAGTAAATCACTGTAGATAAACAATGATCAACAAATAGATATATATATAGTAAATCGATCTCCCAATTTTTGATCATGAGAAAATCAAAGCTATATATCCATTGTTATCACCGGGGCTATTCACGTACGTACGTACCCACTATATTCAAAGGTTTCTTTACTTTTATTGTTTGTCGATATATGGAACAAACCAATTGAGAAAACCATTACCCCAAAATCCACTAATAATGATGAAGTGTTTCACAATGTACATGGTCATTCAGACGTCCACATTCTTCCTTCTCGACTTGTTCCACCATCTCATTGTACTCATCAAATCAAGTTAGCGTCTGGGTTCATCACTTTGTTTTATTAGAGAAATCAAATGTGAATACTTTTTCAAGATAAGGTGAACTGGTGAATGTGGCGATGATGAGTAATGATACACCACTACTTCCAAAAGGGTACAGAGAACTAAATATTCGATATATAAACAATAGGACAAGCAAAATCAGTGATTCACGATTTCAGGTACAAGAAATCTCCTTTTCATCGAGTTTTAGTGGCATTGGCAATATCAATAATGGCAAACTGAATGTGATTTGTGCACTATGCTTAAGATCAGGATTTCTTTTTCATGTCCCATGACAACTACAATTAAGCTTAAAGTGAGTTTGATCGTATTTGAACAATGAAATGATAATGCGTCATTTTGTGAACAAAGTTTCGGTAGCGAGTATAAGACTATAAGCTAACAAAATTAAGAATAAGCTTGGCTTAGCAATTTTTGTGTACACAACATAACTTTGAGCTTGAGGACATTGATTTGCCAGATGATGATGTTTCTGTGTCTCTTAGGTTTCAGTCATGTTCTCAAGAGTTCCTAATTTCCTATTCGAATAATGAGACAATATAACGTCATTTCACAAAACAGAAATTGTAAAAGAGTGTAGCTCGACCAAAAATAAGCACAAGTTTATATGAGCGTCCGAATATCGGTTCTACTTGATTATGGGAAGCAAAAGCAGGAGACAAGTGAAGTGAGGTACATATCTCATATCCTCATCCATCACCAATTGTTGGTCCGACTCGAATTCCACTTGCATCATATGGCAAACAAATTACTCTATGAGATTGCCGCTGTAAGATCTCACAACAAAGCTCCTTTTGAAATGCTATAGAGCAAAATTTATGTGGCATCTGAGTTTTCCAAGGACACTGGGAATCCACTTCAGCTCACTCTAATTGGCTTCCACATTGACTACATTACCTCTTCGATTATATCCCCCATCTTGAACCCTTTTAAAAGTTGTCCATATGGCACCCTAAAACTTGTTCTATTTTAAAAACTAAACAAAGAAACACAATACTTGAATGAAAGAGTCTAAAGACTCTATCTTTAGTGAAACTTTAATCCATCGAACTAGGCCAAAGACATATAGGAGATCAGAAATAGAACCATACTGTGGCACCATAATAGAAAAGTCAGTTTCCTAGGCAAGCAACGAGTGATATGGCTGATTATCATGTGTCGGTAAGCGAATTTGATCATTCACTCTTATCCCCTGAAGCATTAACACCTTAATCTATCGACTATCAGCACCTTTGACAATTTCATGAAGTCCACAAACAAAACAGACCACACAGGAAACACAAGCTGCATAAACAGTTTGGATGTAAAATTAATAGAACCTTCTCTTAAGAGAGGGATTGTCACACTAAGAAAAAGAAAAACTTATCATCCTTCTCTTTTTGCTTTTGTTTCGATCATCTTTTTGGCATAGCAACACCCATTCAATTTCTTTAGGTGAAAGGTCCAAGGATAACAACATCAAGGACCGCGAGCTGGGGCAAAACAGAAACAGCCGGGATTTTTGTCTTCAGGTATCATTCCACCTCCTTTGCTTGTATCAATCGCTTCCAACATTTTCACCACCTCATCCATTTCAGGTCGTTTATTTGCATTTCCATCCCAGCACTTCCGCATGACACTAGCCAAAGAACTAGGACAACATCTTGGAATTTCTGGTCGTAAATTCTGTAAACATAACAATGCAGCATGTAATCATACACCCTTGAATATTCATCTAACTAACAGGATATACAAATCTCAATACCTCATTCACTAAGATTATGGCTAGTGTTGCGAGGGTTCATCTAACTAACAGGATATACAAATCTCAATAGCTCATTCACTACGATTATGGCTAGTGTTGCGAGGGTTGTGAGGTTTGTCCTATCTGATTCACTAAGAGTATTGTGAGGTTTGTCCTATCTTATTCACTAAACACAAGGGTTGCGCTCGTTGCGGGACTTAATCAAACACCTTACGGCACAAGCTGACGACAGCCATGCACCACCTGTGTCTTACAAATGTATTGAACAATACATGAGTAAAAACTCACAATATTGCTGATCGGATTTAAATTATCATAATGATCAAACTGAATCTTTATGATATTTAAATGATTAGAAATAGTTTAACTAGTTGAGAGCCAATTGTCCTCATACAGATACAAAAGATATTTGAGAACAGTAAACATGCTTTCAAGATGGTTTACACATGCTTTATAAAATAGTGAAGCAAGGTCTGGGATTTAGAATACTATAGTAGTGCACAGAACACAATCATAGCAAAAATGGTAAAAGAACTGGACCAAACTAAAATCATCATCTGATAGCTCTCAGTTAAATATGTGAAAGATACCATTGCAAGTCTCAACCACTAATACAATTATAATGATGCAAGGCCTCCCTTACCCAACATTCCCAATATAAATACCAACCAGATCTGTTGATAAAGTCTGCTAAGCAAATGTAAATAGATTTATAAATTGACTAAATGCTTTGAGTAAACTAACCTGTCGAACAACAGCAGATGATACATCAGCAAAGCTAAGGTCAGGGTAAGGCATATCACAGCAGTACATTTCCCATAAGCATATGCCAAAACTGTAGACATCACACCTTCTGTTATATGGCTTACCATCCAGAACCTACAAAAATATGTCAGCTTCATGATTAGCTACAGAAACCCCATGCTATCACATCAACCACCATATACAAAAGTAGCTTGTGTGTGCACCTCGTACAACTAAACAAGTATATAAGGGAGAGAGAGAGTAATAAAGGTCTTTCTGTTAATTGGCCTCCATTTCAAGCCCAATAAAAAGAAATGAACTGTTTGGCAGCAGCTATGTATAAATAAGCTACTGGCCCAAACAACAATTTAACCTTTTCCCAACATAATATCAGTAATCCCAGACCAAAACAACCTCAGCCCTTTGAAGAAACGAACTTCTTTACTAAACCCCAGAAAAAAAGGAACTACAATAATAAGCATTGACCTGTTTAGCACCACTCCAAATTTAAAGGCTTGTTCTAATCTTCTTCAAAACCTATCATGCTGTGTATAAAAATAACATCTTATAGTGTACACAACTTCCAAATAAGCCACTTTGTCAAACTCTCACGTTTAAATGCATGCGACATCCATACCAGAAAGCCTAAGCGTCAGCGATTTTTCTGAACTGACCACAACACTCTATATCCCTGATGTGAACAGGAGAAGTTTCTCTATAAGAATAACAAAAATCACACCAAGAAACCTCTACATGGATTCATCAGACAATCATCTACTTGAAACAACCTGCATCAGGCTCAGTCTCATGCATTACAAGACCGCATCATCTCCCACCTTCCTGACAAGTCACTGTGCTATGTCAGTGGAACACCTACACCATCGTGGTTGACCCCAGGTCAGGCTCTCTAAATAGTCTTCCAAAATGATCCTCATGCTCTAAGGATCAGCTTCCTGACAATGACTAAGACTCATATATGTGCCCCAAATCACCACTTAAAGAAACAGGAAAAACATGATTCATGATTATAACAAAGCAAAACAATTGTTCACTCAAATCTTCTAGCATGAAGCTGAGTTCATCCTAATCAACCGCGCTGATTGTCAAGAATACAGAAATGTCCAATTATTAGTTCTTGTATCCTCTTAATCGTGTGTGTTAGTGTGATAACAAAAGTAGAAGAGGTTCTTGGTCTCGATCCCTGGAATTACTTCTTAATACCTAGGATTGCAGGACTACCAAGTGATGCCAAGACCCTAACTCCCGCAGATTTTCCGATCCTCAAAGGATGTCTCATTTGTGTCCAAGTTTTTGTCATCTCCACTTGGGAAATTAATGCCAATTTGAGTGTGCCTGGAAGCTGGAGGTGAATAGTTTGTGCCATTGAGGCCCAGTTTTGTTGACAACCAGCAAAATCAGGATGGAATTGTTATATTGGTTTCATCATGTTAATTGTCAGCTATAAAGTCACTTCAGCTATTCTGGCAGCAACCCCAGCCTTTTGATTATTTGAATCACGTTGTCTTCAAACATGAGCAAGCCAATGTAAATGCTGGGGCGGTTTCAATACGGATGTTAAGAACTTTGTAAAAGGTTTCCCTAACACTATTTTGGTTAAGGTAGAAGGGAACTTTCCTTTTGGTCACTTTAGAAAAACTGATGTGGTGGTGTACCTAGTAGATTTTAGGCTTCTCACATGAATAGTACATACTTTGCTCATTTTACATATGAAGAGATCATGTGACCTTTCCATCTATTTTAAAGGGCAAATCATACATGTGACTGTAAAAGAAAGTAAATTTTAATGTATTAATTGATGGAAATAGAAGTTTAAAGAGTTTACTCTTATTTCCTCCAGCAAAACATTTTATGTGAAGAAAAAAAAGTATATAAAGGTTGCAATATGAATACCTCTGGGGCCATGTATCCTAGGGTGCCAGTTTCACCAGTCATGTCCCTTGGATTTTGAGCTTCAACACGAGCAACACCAAAATCAGCTATTTTTAAGTTTCTATCGATATCTAGCAACATATTTTCTGTTTTGACATCACGGTGCACAATTTTCTTGGAATGCAGATAGCTAAGACTGCAAGGGAAAGATAAAGAACACAAATAAGCAAGACTTTCAAAAGACATTGGGAACTATGGAAGGTATAACAACCTAACTCACCCTCTTGAGAGATCTAAAGCAAGTTGGATCACAACCTTCAAGGCAAGTTTCTTTTTTCTGTTTTTTATCAAATATTGTTTCAGAGTCCCACCAGCAAGAAACTCCACAACAACACAACATGCTCTAGCAGGATGAGAATTTGGACCATCCATTGAAGAGTTTTTTGAAGGAACTTTAAGATTAGAAGTTCCCATTGAAGCGCCAATGAACTGTGATGAGACAAAAGAGGAGTAAGGGAATCAATTCAACTGAAATGATTATACTATAAAAAGTGTTGCTTTAAGGAATTGAGATACTATTATTAGTTTGGCAAATGAGTGAGCAAAGTATGTATTGAGCTCACAAAGGAAAATTATATACACCAATTACAAAATGGAAATAAAAATCCCTGCAAGGCTGTCAATTTTACCATATTATTCATAATGGCATAGACAGGTTTGTGAAATTGTACCATAAGCTCAGCACAATACAATAAGTCAAACAAAATAGTTTCATACCCTTGTAACATTAGGATGGTCAAGCTTGTGCCAAACAGCAACTTCTTTTTGAAATGATGCCCGCAGAGCAGCAGTTTCAGCATCCGTCGCATAACCATCTTCCCCCCAGTCCAAGATCTTCACTATAATATCAGACATGAGATTGCAATGAGAATTTGATATCAGCAGAAATAGTGTCAAAGGACTGCATATTGATCTAATAAGGCATCAGTTTTTATGTTAAAGGTACTCCACACTGAACCGTGTATGTTTAGCAAATATTAACTAATGCATGCAAACCATCATGAAAGCTGATCAAATTCCATTGCATCCGTAACAGCATAATACGAAAGCAGCATATCTCATAAAGAAAATAATATACAGAGTTAGAGATATATAGGGTTTTCATATACTAAACTATGTTACACCACAATCTCCCGCTCCATTCTTTAGAAATACTAATGCAGCAATCATAAAATTCTACAGAGATCTTGTATGCAGCTAAACAAAATCAAATTTAGAATGGAGAAAGCATTTATGAATACCTGCAACATCTTGATCATCATAAATACCCCGGTATACAGTACCATAGGTCCCTTGAGCTACAACATATCTTATATCCAATTTAGCTAAATCAATCTCCCACTCTTCTTTAGGCCTTTTGTCCTCAATTTTGGACCAAACCCTGCTCAAATGCTTCTCAAGCTGTATATCTAAGTTTTTCAAATCAATTTTATCTGCTCTGAAAATCATTTCTTTGCTACTAACACTTCCGCTACCCCTCATTTTTGAATTCTCACCGTCTTCGTGGTGATCCACCTTCTTTGCTACATTCACCTCCTCAATGTTGTCACTAGTCATTGGATCCATTTCCGACACCGGATGCAGAACAGAAATTTCCAATTACGAGACAGTAACTGAAAAAACAAAAGGAAAACGAAACAGAATCTAAACACACAAGCAATCCTAGAATAACATGATCCTACAGACTTCCAGTTTCTGCCATGAACACGACCATCTCTGCCAAATTTGTTATAAAACTATCATAATCTATGACAAAAGGAAACCTTAAAACAGAGAATCTTTGGTTAACAATATAACTCACCAACCAAACATATTCCTTGAACGGAAAGGAAAAACCGAATGAAATCTGATCTAATCGAAACCTAATCAGGTAAACACAACAACCCAATTGTCTCTTCAACCCAAAACACCATGTCTTGTTTAGCACAACAGCTTTGCCTTGTTTTATATTCTGAAATTACTATAAGCAGAACAAACGTCCAAATCTCAAGTAGCTCATCACCAACCACTTTTTTTCCTTTTTTCAATTCTAAAACGATCAAAGTAAACTCAAAGAAAACAAAAACGATCGAAGTAAACTCAAAGAAAACGACCCGAATCCAAAACTGTATACGACCAACGACCGATGACCCAGAATTGAAAAAAGCAATTGCAATACAATAAAGCTGAAAAGCACAATCCTTTCAGGTACAATCAAACCGACGGATAAGTAAGACGTGCAGAATCGCCACAAGCAACAAAAAGAGAATATAAATAGACAAAAATGCTGACTTTGAACAAGAAAAAAAACTAGAGGTAGAATAGGTGGTGGTAAAAGTTTTAGACTTTGAAGATTGGAATAATGGTGCAGGGGAATGGAGAAAGTGATTGGTGGGTCATGGAAGCTAGAGAGATTTGAAAACAGAGTTATGGGTTGGGGGAGGAGGATGAGATTTGAGGGAAGCAAAAGACGAAAAGCCCAGGAATGGAATAGATGAGAGAGAGAGAGAGAGAGAGAGAGAGAGAGAGAGAGAGAGAGAACGAAAGAGGAGGAGAGAGCGAGAGAGAACTCTGCGCGGGGTTGCCTAGTGTACGGCTTTCCAGAGAGACGGACTGTTTCAAAAAACAAACAGAGATACGGAATTGGTGCCCCACTATAACTCGGTTTCTCTAACAGAAACAAAAAGAAATAAAAACATATTACATGAGTTACATTACGTGACACGTATAATTTTGTATAACAAAAAAAGTTCATGATCTTATAAAGTATGACATGTGTAAAATCTGACTTAAAGTTTATCCATTTAGGATAAAAGTGTTACAAAAACCACCGTAAAATTAACATTATAATCTTTTGTTTTAGGATCTATGTTATTGATGCATGACGAGATTTTAGCCAAATTTAACAAATAACATAAAAAAAAAAAAAATGGCGTCACATTAAGAAGAATGATCTGAATATTGAAATTTGATAGGTTTTTATAATGAAGAAATTAATTATAAATTACTCTTTTAAATATATCGGGACTCCCGAACAAAAAGACAGAATCTGGATTGTGATTCGGATTGGAGCAAATTTTGGTCAGAACATTTGTTTGGAACGCATTATCACTTTCCAAAATAGGAACGACGAGATCTACAAGGCTCACCATAAGATTTGGGGTAAAAGATGTCGTTTTGATATTCTAATTCGGCATTTAATATTATTTTAGGATTTCTAGTTATATTAGGTTTTGTTATTTCCTAGTTTATTCAAAATAGGATTTAGTTAAGAGTTAAAACATATATAAAGCACTCCCTACGTTGTATAATTCAATTCATCAATCAATCATATTATTATAAATCAAACTTAAGAGTTTTCTCTTATTTTCTGGTGATTCCAGAGTTCTATCTATGAGTTTATCGCTTGTAAACTCTCCACCATTTTATAGGGTTTAACGTTTGTTAGCCCCCCGTATTTCCCGCTGCGTTAGTTGGTATCAGAGTGGTTTCTCCTGTCTCTTTTATCTACTTGATTATCCATGGTTGATGAACTAGTTATAAGAGCAGATTTGGATTGCCTTTTTGCAAAGATAACTGCTATGATTAACACCATTCAAGCTCATATAAGAGAATTTCGAACGAATGTCAACAACTACAAGAGACATCGAGGAGGAGAATCCAATGGGCAAAATCGAGTTGCTAATCAGGTTTTCAAATCTACGGCAGTTATTCCCATGAAGTTCTAATGGAAGATGTTTTGTCACATCCCGACTCTTAAATTTTTACCTATTTACTAGCTTGGTATTTAATAAGAATTTTACCATCTCCGTCAATGAGGTTATAGTCTAATTGGTCCCTATAGGGGTTTTGAGGGACAATTATTTCAGTGGAATTATTCGTAGGAGAAAATGTGACGACGGTAAAAATGGTAAATTTTAGCTAGTAAAAGGTAATTGTTTTGGGGTTTATTTTTTTGGTTGGGATTTTTATTTGTTGTTGGTTATGTGGGTATTTAGTGTTAGCCCAGTTTGGGGTTAGAGGCCCAAAACCATTTCTCTATTCTCTCTTTTCCTCCCGGTTCTCTCTCTCCCGAGCTCTCTCTTCCTCTTCCAGAAGTCCAACGCCCGCCGCCTTCGTTCGGCCGAGCAAGGCTACCACACCAGTCCCGTTAGGACCGGCATCTCCTCCTCTCTTACCCTAAGCCCGTGAGCACTGCTGCAGCGCCGCCGAACGGGAGGAAACTCGTCCCGAAGGGCCGACTGTTTTCTCATTGAAGCCCCCTCGTCCGGCCGCCATAGCCGGCGATTCTTGGTCCGTTGGAAAGCTCTCCTCCTGTGCATCAATCCATCCATAGAGCTCACCCTCTCTTGAGCTAGGTAAGGAGAAATGTGGAGTTGAATTTTTCTAGGGTTTTTAGGACGTTTTGTTTCGATTACCCTAGTTAGGCTTGGAATTGATGTTTGTGCTAATTAGGAAAGTTGTAGAGTGGGTTGAGAGGAAGATCCTATCAAAATTTCATAGGTATTGGAGGTCGCCGGAGTCGGCCTCCGGCCGCCGCTATTTGGGAGATTTTTATGGTTTTAAATGTGGAATATTAAGGGGAGTTTATTGATGTGAATTATGGAATTTTTGGAGGAGTTTTGGTTAGGTTTGTGAATTTCCGAAGTTTGGTATTTTTTTTTTTACAGTTAATTAATGTAGAATCCGGCCGTAGGATTAAAGTCGTTAAATATGTGGGAGGTGTGTTACAGCTGCTGATTTTGGTATTAAAGTTCGGATTGTTTCGGTTTAGGAATATCGAAGTTAGGCGAGAATGAGCGTGGTTACGGCTCATATTTATTTTGCCTATTTTTGAGTAAGTATTGGATTTTTGGTTGGTAATTTAATTATATATTTGGAACAGGACGTGAGGAGGCTCGAGCAGAAGAGGCCTCAGATCAACATCAGGCTTATGCCTAATTTATGAGTGGACTTTTGTTTTAAATAAGAGAAATTCATCCAAATAGTATACGAACTTTTGCTCCTTATAAATTTTGGTATATCAAGTTTTGAAAATATCAAAATGGTATCTCATGTTTCTATCCCGACCTAAGATTGGTATATATAGTCATTAAGATGACCAATTTACCTTTAACTTCTCTTTTTTTTCTTAGTTTTTTTTTATTTGTTTTCATATTCCAGAAATATTAGAAGAGGTTTTGGAATTTGATGATTTAGGTTGACCTTTATAAACTTGAAGAAGATTGAAGAGGGGAAACATACAGAAGTTCAATCTTTATTGTTTATGCTGACACTCAAGGATCTTGTTGTTGCCGGTGATATTCAAGGATGATTGAGATAAAGAATTGATTATTAGCAAGGAGAAAGTGACGATGAATTATTTCTCTACATTCCTAAAAATATAAAAAGCCAAAAAAAGAAAATTGGAATATGAAAACAAAAAAGAAAAAAAAGAGAATTTAAGGGTAAATTGGTCATCTTATTTTCTTGGTATGAGGGTAAATTAGTCATTTTAATGACTATATATACCAATCTTAGGTCAGGATGGAAACATGAGATACCAATCCGATATTTTTAAAACTTGATATACCAAAGTTTATAAGGAGTAAAAGTTTATATACCATTCATACGAATTTCTCTTTAAATAATATGCATGCTTTGGTTCATGGATGAACAATTAATTTTGTTGGAGCATTTTGACGTCATTTTAATTTTGACGATTTTATTTCTCTTGGAGAATTACCGAAAAATAGAATTTTTAGGTGAGTATAAATATGTATATTGAGGAGAGTATGTATATAAATGCTAGCTAACCATATGTGTATGTCCGCCTTAATGGCGTAGCATATAGCCGCATTATGGTGTGACGTGAGCGTAGTAGCCCTATATGAGTGTTTAATTCATATAGGAGGTATGGACACATATTTATACACCCGTCTGTCCACCTTAATGGCGTAGTGTAGCACCGCATTAAGGCGTGATGTGAGCGTTGGACGCGAGCGTAGTAGTCCTATATAGACCCATGAATTTATATAGGGAGTATGGACGTGTGTAAATACATACATATATTTTAGAGCCTGAGAGACTCGATATTTTATGAGATAAAAGTTTTATCGCTTGTAGCATGCATTCGATTTTTCTTTGGAAATTGATTTGGGGAAACATAAATATTTTATTTATTAATTTATCTTTGTCCACTCACTCTAACGTTATCAAATGTTTTCCCTTGGGCCATTCGTTTTAAAATGCCCAGTCTGCAGAGTTTGGGTTGGATCTAGTAGGAGGCGAGGCATAGTCACCCGCATTTCCACCACTTTTCACTAGTAGGTTACCTGTTTAACCTACCCGTGTTTTCTTGCTTCCGCTAGTGTCTAGTAGCTCTGAATATTTTGGGATTAATGTAAATTATTTCGGTGGTGTGCTCAGTCTGTTAATTTCTGTTTAGAGTATCTGAAGGATAAGGTTTACTGTTTTAGCTAGATATTTATGTGATGTTTGGATGTTGTTGTATTGTTGATATTGTGGTGGTTGTGTTTGCGGGGAGCAGTTGGCTCCAGGAGTTAAGGTTGGATGTGTTTTAGTAGGAGTGTAAATTTGAAATTTTTCAGGTTAGGGTTGTCCATTTTCAAGGGAGGTTTTGCAAATTTTTCGATAAATCTTTCCTTGGGAGTGGTCCCCGCAAGACTTACTCCGGGTTTTAGGGTAAAATTCGGGGTGGATCTTGACATGTTTCACAAGGAATTACCCATGAATTTCCAAAGGAAGAATTTTCACAAGAAACTATCCAAGAACAAATTAGGGAAGAAAGTGCATGTGCTGACATGGTTATCAATGTTGAAGAAATTAAGTTTGCAGCCTCGAGTAAATCATTCATAACTAGTTGTCATTAAAGAATACAATTTAGAGTGCCCAGAAGAATCCGTTCAAGTTGCCTATGATAAATTCATCTTTGGATTTGAGTTCATGATTGTGCCGTCAGAATATGCACAAGATCATGCCAAAAATCCACAGGTTCATTTGTCTAATTTATTATTGAGGTTTCCGTCTGCAAATTCTTGTTTTTCATTCAGGATGAACTCGAGGGCGAATTCTTTCAAAGTGGAGGAGTCTAAAGCAGAACGAGATTTTAGTCAAATTCAACAAAGAATCTTGAAAAGAAAGAAACGTCATCACATTAAGAATAATGATCTGAATATTGAAATTGGTATTCAAGTAGGCTTCTTAATGATGAAAGTAATTATAAATTACTCTTTTGGATATATCTGGATTCTCGAGCAAAAATGCAGATTCTGGATTGTGAATCAAATTGGAGCAGATTTTGGTCAGAACGTCCATTTGGAACACATAAAACTTTTCGAGAATGATCTTATAAGGTTCACCAAAGTGAGTCTTGTAGATCTTGTCGTTCCCATTCCGGAAAGGTTTCATGTGTTCCAAACGGACGTTTTGACCAATATCTGCTCCAATCCGATTCACAATCCAAAATTTGTCTTTTTACTCTGGAATCTCAATATACCCAATAGAGTAATTTATAATTAATTTCATCATTAAGAAACCTATTTGAATAACAAATTTCAATATTCAAATCATTTTTCTTAATGTGACGTCGCTTCTTTCTTTTTGAGATTCTTTGTTGAATTTAGATAAAAGCTCGTCTTTCCTCAGTGTAAGAGTTGGTTATCTCAATGACTCGCATGGTTCAATTCAAATCACTAAGTGGGGGAAATAAATAATTATAGAAAACCTCACATACCCTATTAGTTATATGAAAACAATATCAATATTTTATAACATCAACATTAGCAATTAATCAATCACTATAAACGTAAATTTCATTTATTAGATAACGGAGCGTATCAATACAATATGAATTGAAATTTGTTTAGTCTTTGTGGTTTGAAGTCGACATCTGTGTAGTTCTTGTGGTTTTATTTTAATATGAATAGTCATTAAAGTCACAATTTTTCATTCAAATAGTTCTTATGATTTTATTTTAATTAAAATAGTCCTTAAAGTCATTATTTTTCATCCAAATAGTCATTCCGACAATTTTCTCAGTTAAAGGCCATAAGGACTATTTGGATGAAAAATCATGACTTTAAGGACTATTCAGATTAAAATAAAATCATAAGGACTATTTGAAAAAATCCTGACTTTAAGGATTATTCAGATTAAAATAAAATCATAAGGACTAAACAGATGTTTACTTCAAACTAAAAAAACTATACAATATTTTTACCCATACGATATCTAAAACTTCGTAATGTATCGTCAAAAACTATAGACTAGAATCAGTTTTGACTAGAGAAACTTCTCTTTCATTCTTCTTCATTCAAGTAAATTGTATTTTATTATCAGTATTCATGCATGAAAAATTGACGGGCCATTATTCAAGCAGGGAAAATGGACTCTACTGAATGCGGAAGAGGCAGCTTAGACATCACTCGAGGGAAAATCAGTTAGCAATCATGCCTTGCCTTTTTTTCTTTATACTACCTCACCCCGAATTTACATATCAACTTTTACCGTTTCACCATTGTCTGGTTAATAACTCAATACATTTGGTGAAACTGGCTGATGACAGTTGATATATACAAAGATCTATAATCTGCAATAAAGGTTTAACCCGAAAGAGTCAAGATAGAAAAGACCGATGAAAATGCTACAAAGATGGGTTGAAAACTTGAAATGGGAAGCTGGAAGGTACATACACAATGCCAATAATGGCATATTCCAAGGAAGCTGCTCAATTTCTCATCCCTTGGCGTTTGTGCATGTATACGTTGTTGCTACTTGCTAGTTTTTGATACAAATCTTTGCATATGTATGTACGACAAGTCGCAAATGACTCTTACTCAGATAAATCATGGGTGTACATTGTACGGCGTAATGTGTATAACACCGAAAAGAAGAACACTCGACAAATAGGTATTATGAACTCGTGGTGACTGGTGAAAATCACTTCTTCATCTATTCCCGTCTTAATTTCCAAATTGATTCAATAAAAATATCTTTCTTGTATTGATTGTAGACCAAGCTAGTTATGCAGAGGCAAACCCACCGTTATATTATTTGTATGACAGTTTATAACACAATAACGGATCATTGATTAATATGTAAGTTGTATAATAAAATTGAGTTTATTAGAGTCTTCTCTCTTTGAACGAATTAGTACTCACGAAACTACGGTAAAGGGTATGATACACCAAAACCATTACCTCCATAATATATATTGTCTTCCGATAAGTAATAAATCATCATTTGAAACATTGGCTAGATCATAATGGGGACTCATTTGA
This sequence comes from Fragaria vesca subsp. vesca, assembly GCF_000184155.1. NCBI lineage: Eukaryota > Viridiplantae > Streptophyta > Magnoliopsida > Rosales > Rosaceae > Fragaria > Fragaria vesca. The sequence continues at coordinate 7,117,913 of NC_020494.1, forward strand.
AGTTTATTTATTTATTTTATTATTCTATATTCACAATCAAAATAGTTCAAATTGAACATTTATTTTTGGTGATCATACTAATTGATAGTGAAACGTCGCACTTACTAATCTATCGATGTCATAGCGAGAGAAATATTCTTTTCTTTTTTTGAGGAAAATAAGCTAGAGAAATATTCTTTTCTCTCGCAAAATGATAACAAACGGAGGTTTGGAAGCCCCTATCAATATTTTTCATGTCACTTTGATAGTGAATTGGATAGCAGAGAATACCACGAATGAGATATCACAAGTATGTGGTTCCATTTAACTTCACCAAGACAACAACCAAGCAAACAAATTAACTCTCATAAAAAATATTTAAAAAATAAAATAAAAAACCAAGCAAACAAACTCCAAACATGTCGAGAAATTTAGAAAACTAACCAAGTTTAGGCTGTCAAAATGATTTTTAACCTTACTTTTCTATTTAGTTGAAAAATAACCATTTCATGAGGCAATAAGTCATTTGTACCCTTATCAGATCACTTTAACAAAAACATAAAAACTTGGACGTACTCTCCGTTCTCCAAACAACTCCAAGCCGTGAGTTTTAAGCACTCTTGGCGCAATATTGAAGGTGCCACATTGCTCATACACAAAACCAGTGTAACGTCCACAAATTCGATGGCTTCACCACCAAAGAAAGGCTTCTCTCCAAGCTCCACTAACCACTTCTAGACACTTAATACAGTCTATGGGTTCCTTCTTCATCAATTTATTGGCTCCTGATCTTCTCCCTTCATTGTCCATGTCTTCCTATATTATATATCTGCATTTCCAATTGCCAAAAGTTTCAGAACATTTAAGTCCTTGAATATTTGGTAATCAAATACTCTTTAGCTATAGTATATGGGGTAAGTTCAAGACCTCTATTCATATATATACCAACAGATTTGTGGTAATCATACTATTAATGAATAAGTACAAAGAACCCGAATCAAACAAATTTGAATCACGACAAACATATTCTACACCAAAATTTAGTCGGCCCAAAACCTGGCCTGGGATTCATCATTTGAGGTAAGGATCATAGGGCAAGAATGGCTTATTATTCCAAACCTCGTCAATGTGTTGAGGAGCAAAGACAAGATTGCAGACCGCTTTGCCATTGTGAATGAAAACAAGGATCTTCTTGTGAATTGGGTTGGACTGGAACAACAATAGGTTCTTGTTCCTTAGGTCCTCGTCCTTAGAACTTGTACTAGAGCTTTTCTCGGCCTTGCTGTTTCTTTTCTCAGAAATTTTCATGTTTTTGTTAAAATGATCTGATAAGGGTACAAATGACTTCTTGCCTCATAAAATGATCATTTTTCAAGTAAATAGAAAAGTAAGGTTAAAAATCATTTTGACAGCCCAAACTTGGTTAGTTTTCTAAATTTCTCAAACATGTCTGGATTGTTGGTCTTGTTGACCTCAAAAATGGGCCTATCGCTTGAATCAATTGTTTCTTGGGCTTATGCTGGTCCAATTTTTGCCCAATAGACTTCTTCCAATACAGTTCCATGTCCATCTACATTTTTTTTTTTTTTTTTTTTTTTGAGGAAGATGTCATCTACAATTCTACATGGGATATATCAACAACTGATGAGACATCAAGTTAGTCATGAAGTGCACGAAGCTCAAATTTAGAAGAGAATGGACTTCAAGTAGTTGACGAGGGCGCAGAAGAAAGCAACAATTCAAGCAGCAGAGACTTTAACATGTCAAATTCGAACCTCTTTTGTTATAAACCTGCCGTGTATTACTAAAGCAAAGTAGGTCCTTAATTAGTCATTAGGGATTATTTAGGGTTGTTCTATATAAGTTACTTCCAACTTCCAGGCCTTTGTCATGAGGGTTATTCCAAGTTATCCCTATTCCAAGTTAAATAGGCTAGGGTTTCGGCCTTAGGATTAGATTTCTTTGTGTTTTCTTCTATCCAACTCTATCTCTGCTTCCTGGTGTATGATAGGATTCGATTCTGATCTACCACACATTGACACACCCAAAACTCCAATTATTATTACAGAGCCAGTAATTCTTTATTGGATGCTAGTAATTTGGCTCTCAGCGAGCTAGAGTGAAAGAAGAAAAAGAAACAAGGGTAAATGGTCTTACATGTTTGTCAACAGCAAAACTTGTTAGGGCAACACAACATAGAGAAAAACAAAAGGTCTATATCAGAACCACAAAACCAGCTTACATAAAAAACTATCACCTAAAAACCCCATGGACTCAGAAACAGTTTACTGACACTGACTCGCTCCACAAGATCCTCGATCTTATTATCTTCATCATCATCTGCAGCAGCGAAACTCGGCCTTACATACCATGGAGTGATTCACATTGCCACCTGCATTATCATCTGTATATTTTTTCTTTTGGTCACTTGCTAACTACAAGAGCATTCCATAATTATATTTATCAATTAGAATCGAACTGCTCCTGATTAAGTTGTTAATTGGGGTCAACCCCAAGCTTTATTCTAATAACCCACAATCTGACATTCACTAAAGCCTAAAAGGAACTCAAAGACTTTACTCAAATCTAAATCACAACAGGTCACCAGACTTCATATAATTAGTATATCAATCTGTACTTAAATATTTTACGCCTAATTACGTAGACTATTCTTAATTGTCTGCAAGTGATTAGTGTCAGTGATGCATATAATTATACAAGGTAATCTGAAAATGAAGAATAAAAAACCAAAGGCTGATCTCTTAGTACGCGCATGTAGTAGACATTATGATTTCGCATGATGAACTTTCTTCCTTCCTCTTACAGAGAATGTGGGGAGTTGGGAAAGAGCAAACTGTGTCATTATGTGCTTAACATGCTGCTGATGCTGATGCTGTTTAGCCGCTAGGGTTCTTTCTTTTCTGGATTTTTCTTTTTTGTTTTCCTTCCTTCTGAAGAGGAATAGGAAGAACCCAAAACTTGTGGGGTGGGAGACTTTGAGAGTTGAGAGCTTTAATTTAGCTAGGGCTCACGTGATAGTATCCTTTGTATTTAAGGGACCACATGTCCTTAAGAAGGGAATAGTGAATACCAACTCTGGTTGATAAGGTTCGAAGGTGACAAGTGCATTATGAAGCTCACCTATATGCATTTTAATTTTGCGACCTTACTTGCAAGTGTGGCATAGATATTTCACTATAGCTAGGTCCAAAAGATCGAGAAGGACGGGAATATGTACTACAGCTATTCTCCACAGTTTGTCCACTCTCTTCCGGCAGACTCGGTGATCATGTTCGAAGACTTAGGCTTTAACAAGTACGTGGAACAATGAAGATTTCAGTTTGTTCTTGCTTAACATGTCAAGAATTTTGGAGTAATTTTACTAAACATGGAACTCCCACACCCTTTGAAGAATGAAGACTACTAGAGCATGCATGAACTGATGAACACATTGCTAGCTAATGCTTTCACAAATGCACAAATATCCAGAGTGTGGAAGTTGTCATATGTAGTATTTCCCCTCTGGGACATGCTTAAAGTTTAAGTGTTAGACAACATGTTAACTTTCATCATCAATATCTTTAGACAATTTCTCGTGTTTTTCGTTCAATAAAAATAATTCATTGGTTGAGTCTGGACACTTTTATTTAATGAAGCATTATGACTAGATGTGTTTATGTCAGATAAGCTGACATGTAAGATGAGTTCTATATGGTTCTCCAAAATGCGGTTTACCTATTGTTCTATATTTTAACTTATAAAAGTCAGTAAGAATAAAAATAGTGAATTCCAAGCAAGTGAACTCGTGGCTGATGGGCAAAGTTTTCACTTACGACAATTGCTTTGAGCAACTCGCTTGTGACTTGTTGGTGTTTAGAAAATTAAATGGCACCATCAACAATATATATGTTCATATCTAGAATCCATTTTCACCTTCGACTCCTTCGAGTAGTAGAGATAGTAGCAAAAAAGATCGAATAAGGTAAGTTGTAACGTGAATGCTATATATTTTGCTCTTCAGTTGGATATGTGAATGGAAATTTTCAAGTGAACTCTATTAATTATAAGAGCATCTCCAACAGCTTTCTTTAAATTTCTCTAAAATGGGGAAGCAAAAGCTAAAATCTTAAAAAAAAAATTATGATCAAAATCCAGCAGCTTCTCCATTTTAGAGATTTTGGCATTTAATACAACAATAAAATATATATAATATATCATCATTAATTATAACAAAAAACATTATATATTTCATTGTAACAATAAACTACCTAATAAAATATTTTATTGTTGTCTTAAATTCGTTGGAGCATGTGAAGAATTTAATTTTGGGGAATGAAGACTTTGCTGCAAATTTGGGGAATGAAGGCTTCTTTTTCTTCTTCATCCCTATTTTAGGGAATGAGATGGGGAAGCTGTTGGACCTAAAAACAGCTTTATATTCCTCAAAATTGAGAAGTTCAAGAAAATAGAGAAGCTGTTGGAGATGCTCTAACTTATCTTGCTCGAAGGCAACAACGATGCCCCAAAACATAATGGCCACCCAATCGCGCGCGGTCACTATGATAAGGTCATATCCGGCATTCATGACGGTTTGCCAACTTCAAGTTTGTCGATCATTAAGAAAAGGAAGGAGCTGATGTCCGATGATCCCCGGAAGAATCTAAACATTGAAGACGAAGAACTACTCCATGGGATCCTACATGTTGTTGTTGCCACTCATGCATCTATAGCTAGATGTGGATTGCTCATATATGATAGGTCCCCGAGTGTCCCAAGGAAGAAGGTAGATGAACTTTGATGGGAAAGGCCAACAAACTGTGTCATGTTCCCTTCTATCTTGTCCTCATGGATTTTCATTCATCAATACAAACCCAAAACATATAATGCTTTGATCAAGTCACTTAATCCGACGTCGTTCGAGGTAGGATCCATAGAGCTCCATGGACCACCAACCTACCCGATCACGACTCACGAGCGTTTTAAAATTCTCCCGCGCCAAAACTACAAACTTCGCTGTCGTTACGTCAGGCGCATAAATCTAACGGAGGCAGCATTAACTATTTACGAATTCTCCAAACCACCCTCACCAGATGACCTAAAGAATTTGGTTTCATTCTAATGCAATGAGGGTATTAAAGGGAAATCACGCAAAATCATTGGCATTTATAGGACTCACGGGAAGGCAATTGGTCAGCGTTTTCAGGTTATAAATGTTTGGGTATCGGTTTCTTTAACTGGAAAATGAAAAATAATATTTGTATCGGTTCAAGATTTACTTCTTTATGAATTTTACTATTTACTAATCATTTTTTCCCCTTCAATCCATGATAAGAGATTACTATTTTAGACCGTTATGTATTCAATGGAATATTTAACGTCTTTCCACATACAGGTGGGTGATCAAATTGCTAAGATCATTGTCTATGTAACGTTTTCCAATGGTCTTTACATCTATAGAGATATAAATATATGTGATTTAAGAAATATATGTAATTTGTTGTCGTTTTAGTTTGAGCACTAAGAAATGTACCTTATCTTCTAAAATGCATAAGAAAAATAGAACCACGTGAGATGAATCATTGCCAAATATGTGAAATTTGCATACAAAGAATCATTCGGTGAGGAGAACCGATTTCAAGCTTGGTAGAGAGTGAGCAAACGTCTTGAGGACAACTCAAGAGGAAGTCCAAAACTGTTTTCTATATTTGATTCAATTAGTATAAAAATGTAGAGATGTGGTAGAAACAGTCATTTACTTTAACTCTAAGAAACATAACATTTTCGCGCAACTAGGTCTCAAGTCAACCACAGTCACACTTTGAAACTAGATAACTATACACGACAAATATGTTATTCAACTCATGAGCTATTGATACAAATAAAACCGTTTCTTGCAAAGCACAAGTAACTGTCACAACATACAACTCTATGTGTGACCCATTTCTATTTCGCGCCCTTGCTTTAAAAACTTGATGACGAACGAGCCTCGGCGAATATGGAGATATTTGTGTTTAGGATATGACAAATCTTATACTATTAATTAAATCCGAGTAAAATTAATGAAGACCGTAATTTCACGCTCATTGTTTTTAGCAATTATAAGTTGTGTCAGCCTTATTAACGTGATAAAGTTAAAAACAACCGTCAAATTTAAGAACATACTATACATTGTTCAGAAATGTCACATATAACTATAAATAACAACTCTTCCGTCAACAATTTACTGTAAGTCTCAAGAATTACCATGAACTGAAACTACTCGATTATCCAATCAGCACCAGTAAAAAGAACATAACAGCCAATGATTCAAAGGACACACCACTGCAGTTCACAAAGTCAAGTTGTAGCAAAGGAAATGCAAGCAAAAAAGCAAAAGAAGGCAAGAGAGTGAGTGAGATTTTTATTTATTTCTGGTAAAGAGAGCATGAATGAGTGAGTGACTCTGTAAAAAAAAAAAAAGTTGAGAAAAAAAAAGAGAAAGTGAAAGAGAAAGATATAGAAAATCCAGACACAGTAATCTGTGTACGTTACCTTTTGTTAAAGGTTGGGTGTCGTGGTGAGGTGTGTGGCGTGGTTGGTGCTAGAAAATTACACAAACCATTATATATAAGAGAGAGGAAGACTGTGTGTCTGTGTCTCAGAGAGAGAGAGAGAGAGAGAGAGAGAGTGATACAGCTGTGGAGGACTTGGGGGTCTTTTTTTGGGGGCAAGTAGGGTCAAGGGTTATCAACACGAGAAAAAGTCCATTGAGAGCCTCAGCTACTTCCATTTCCCATTTTCCCGCTCCTTCTTGAATCTCAATTCACTGTTGAGACCCCACCCCCACCTCTTCACAATTATTTACATTTTGGAGAAGAAGAAAACACAGTAAAGCTGAGAGTAGCAGTTGGGGGTGATGGAGTAGTAGTAGTGACTAGTGAGGTTGATGAATGTGGAGGAGCTGCCTCTCTGGAAATGGACACCCCAGAGAGGAACCAGATCGGCGGAACTCCCAAAGCCAAATTTGAGGTCAACCCTTTTTCTCTTCTCTTCAATTCAGTTTGTTTTTTTTTGAGGTTCTTTCTCAATTGGGTTTTTGTTGCATTTTACATTTTTAGACAAGGTTGGATTTTGTTGGGTTTCACTCTGCATGTGGTTTGATCTTTGGTTTTTTCAGTTTGGATCAAAGGTTGTTGTTGTTCTTTGGGTGGTGTTTTTTGTGGGTTATGTTGGGTTATGGTTGTCTTGTGCTTTTAGATCTCAAGTTGAGCTCAGTCTTTGTGGTCAATTATTGTTCTTTTGGCTTCACTTAGTCTCCTGGGAGATGATTAACAGCTTAAAATTTGAGATTGTTGTTTGTTCATTCATGCCTGGGTTCTATTAGTTTCAATATTTCACCTTTCTTCATCTTGGAAACAGAAAGAAATGAATTTTATTCTAAAAATGTTTTTCCTTTTCATTATTAGAATGTTTGGATTGATTTATTTTTTGGGTTTTTTTTGTTCCCTCAATTAAGACCTAATATATGATATGATGAGATACTAATCACATCCAGCAGCAGATTTGAGGTCATAATTAAGACGCCAGAATTTTTCTGAACTGGATGTGCTGTAATTTAATGTTTTTTGTAACGCCTGGATTTTTTACAGCTAATTATCGTGTCAAATCTTACACTGTTGATGCTTGATGAGGATGTGTGAATGGTTTTTCTTCTAATTTCTAAAGAGGATATGCGTATATTTCAGGTATTGCTTTTTCTGTGTAAAATTGTTCATGAAGATCTTTTCTTTAATGTGCAGGATTCTCCAGTGTTTAACTATCTAAATAGTCTCTCTCCTATCAAGCCAGTGAAATCTGTACACTTCACTCAGACGTTCAGCTCCCTTAGCTTTGCATCCCTTCCATCGGTTTTCACTTCACCCCATGTCAGTTCTCACAAGGAATCCAGGTTCCTAAAGAGGTGAGTTGTAACTTTTAATTTGTAACCAATTGCTGCATGTATCAAACTATTTTTTTCTTACCTGTGTCTCTGACTGAATTAAAGTTCATTTCTTTCCAGGCATAACGCTTCTGATGATCTGTCAAAACCTGAGTTTTCTCCGGAAAGTGGAAATAAAGTCTGTGCAAGCGAAGATGCTGCTGAACTTTACAATAACTCATCAAAGATACAAGAAGATTGTGTTCAGGTGGTTTCCATTGGAGAAGCTTCTGTAGAGCCATCTAGTGAACAATCAAAGTTTGTGATTGAGCTACCCCGGAATCTGAACTATGACTGCGGTAGCCCTGACTGCAACACATCTCGTTGTGGTATCAACAAGGAAGATTTTGACCCGGAATTGGCTGAGTTTTCGGCTTCAGTTGCTCAATATGTTCAAGAAACTTCAGACAAAGGTTCATCTGACGATGAAGCACAGCAGCAGGTGACGTGCCAGAGTGAGCAAACAAAAGAAGGGACAGGCTGTGATTGGGAGAGTTTGATTTCTAATGCGGCCGACATATTGATTTTTGATTCCCCCAGTAGCACAGAGGCTTTTAAGGAGCTAATGAACCATTCCCTAGGCCCCATGACAAGGTTTTCTACTTCAATTATGCCGCATCTTCCGCAACATAACATCAGTGATGAGCAACTAGTGCAGGTCAATGATACAATTGGTTCTGGTCAACAACTTCAAATTGACGATCATTCCTCGCAGAGTGGAGAAGCCAGTGAGCTGAAAGAAACAGAACACATGCCAAACCATTTAAACGAGTATATGGTAAACAATCCAATTGTTAAAGCAGATAATAAAGCGGAAACATCTAAGGTAAAGTATCCCAACCATGTAAACTTCTTCAGTCGAAAGTTGAACAGATTTACAATGAATTAATTAGTCTAATATGTTAGAATGGTGAAATATATGTATCTGTATGCTTGTGCATTTTCTGGTTACTCTCTTCCAATGCATTTATGTCATCTTGACTGTTGTCTTTAAAATCTATTGTCTTTGGCTCATTCTAAAGACTTGTGACATCTTTCCTAAACTGTTCTCATTCCTTTGTTTAAGTGCCTTTCATGAGTGACAATTTTTGGTTGGCCTAATGATGTTTCGTCTGTCTGTGTACAGCCTGTTATAAACTTGCATCGTGGCTTGCGAAGGCGTTGTCTAGATTTTGAAACGACGGGAGCTCGCCGGAAGAGTTACAATGATGTTTCTGATTATAGTTCATCTTTGTTATCTCAATCTAATGAGAATGTCACCACAACTGATAAGCGACTGATATCTACGAAACCTGGTGGTGAATCTTCAAGGTGCATCTTACCCGGAATCGGTTTGCACTTGAATGCTCTTGCAACAACCTCAAAAGACTACAAAATCATTAAGAACGAAAATTCGGCTTCCGGCAGAGAATTGAGTCTTCCCAATTCCAATGCCTCCATACATTCCCCCACAGCTGGTCAAGGGAGTGTTTATGAATCTTTCCCTTCAGCTTCTTCTGAAAGAGACATGGATGGCACCGAAAATGGGGTTCAGCTGTCGCAAGATGCGTCCCAAGCATCCACTCTTTTAGCTAATGAAGACTTCAACCAGAGTAGCCCCAAAAAGAAGAGGCATGTGCATTCGCCTAGCTTTCGTTACTTACCATATCATGTTGGTTACGATTTTTGTTTCTTTTACATGTCATCTAACATTTTCAATTGGATTTGCAGACGCAGGACAGAACACACTGGGGAAGCTGAGGCTTGCAAACGTTGCAACTGTAAAAAATCGAAGTGTTTGAAACTGTAAGTTCTTCATGTTCTTTTTACTGAAATGGTGAAACCCAATACTCTGTTGTCTGGTTGAGTAATCTATTTTCTGTGTGACAATACTGGCTTACTGCATACCTCAGGCAATCCATATATCTGATACTGATAGTAAGTGAAGCAGCACGCTTTAAAATGATATAGACTGATTCAGAATCAAGAAGAATGTAGCATAATTTAAATTCATGTTTCATTGGAATATCATATGGACTTTCATACATATTATCATGCCTGGGATATCATTAGCAATATTTGGCCTTTCCCATGATTTAAGGTTTAAAATGTACCTGGTAATAAATTTGGCTTCTCCATTATGTCAATATACACTCTTGGTAATATCCATGGCTGAAAGGCATTATGCTCTCCTAATTTTACTACTTTTAGAAGTCCTCAAGTGTATTCATCCTTTCTTTCTCTTTTATTTCCAAAATTGTGATTTTTGTTTCTTAGGTACCATGTTAGTCTAATTTTGACAGTTGCAATTTTCATGCAGTTACTGCGAATGCTTTGCTGCTGGTGTCTACTGTATAGAGCCTTGTTCATGTCAAGATTGCTTCAACAAACCTATTCATGAAGATACTGTGCTTGCAACTCGTAAACAGATTGAGTCTCGCAACCCACTAGCTTTTGCTCCGAAAGTGATTCGGAACTCTGATTCTGCCGCTCCTGAATATGGGGTTAGTACAGAAGTCACTATTCTCTGCTGTCTTGGCATGTTGGACTGCAATTTAACCATAAAGTTGGATTTGATTACAGGACGAATCCAGCAAGACCCCAGCTTCTGCACGGCATAAAAGAGGATGCAATTGCAAGAAATCAAATTGCCTGAAAAAATACTGTGAATGCTATCAGGTTTTTCCCCTCAACGAATTTTCTTTGGATTTTTTGTATCTTATGATTCTTATCTGATCTGATACAAGTCTTATTTTCTTTTAAAGGGCGGTGTTGGATGTTCCATTGGCTGCAGATGTGAAGGGTGCAAAAATGCATTTGGTACCAAGGAAGGTGAGTTACATGTGGTGCTTTGGATGATTGCTTCCCCTTTGATTTCTTGTGCTGTATTTGGCATCTGAAATCCTTCAGGTGTGCTTGAAAAATAAGCTGTGTATCACATTCTTATTATTTTGGATTTCAGGATCTATTATTGGAACTGAAGCTGAGCAAGACGAAGAAGAAACAGAAGCAGCTGTAAAGAGTGTGGCTGACAGAGATCAACAGAAAAATGATATTCAGAAACATGAAGAGCAAACCTCTGCTCTTCCAACAACTCCATTACGGCTGTCCAGGTTAATTCTCAAACTTATATGTTGAGAAGATGATGTATCATTGTTATTAAAGATTGTAAAATGACAACTGTTAATTTTCCAGACAATTGGTTCCGGTGTCATTTTCATCCAAGAGCAAACCGCCACGATCTTCTGTTTTTAGCATTGGGGGGTCCTCTTCTGGATTGTATGCAAGCCAGAAGCTTGGAAAATCAAATATTCTGCGACCCGAATCCAAATTTGATCAGAGGCATAGCCAAACTGTACAAGAGGATGAAATGCCAGATATTCTTCAAGGCGATTGCTCTCCTACCACTGGCGTCAAGACTGCTTCTCCCAACAGTAAGAGGGTCTCTCCTCCGTGTACCTTTGGGTCATCACCTGGTCGAAGGAGTGGCAGGAAACTAATTTTGCAATCCATCCCTTCATTTCCTTCTCTCACTCCCCAGCATTGAGTTATCTTGAAGTTGGAAGTTGGAAACATAATGCTCTTAGTTTAATCATGTTTAAAGATGTGTGGTTTAGTCCTGTATGTCATTTGAGAGATAGTCTACTGTACTAGTACAATAAACATGGCATGATGCTGTTATCATACCCCCAACCTATCCTTGTAAAATATGGTGAATTTCAGTTTATAGATTTCATTCCCCACCTCCTCAGCTCAGTTTTCATATGCCATGCTGAAATTTTTGCTTTAGTTTCTGAACATTGTGCGTTGGCGAAGATGGCCTGCATTCCCAAAGCTCAGGACATTTCATCACTGTGTCTACTGCAGTTAACACATTCATTTGAACTCCAAGTAAAGCGTTGTTCAGGTTAATAAGCAATAGCCATATAAACTTTTATTGAAATTTAAATGGAAACATGTGACCACTGACCACATTTGAATGCAATGATATATTATCTCAGTATCTTAGTCATTCCCATGTACTTAAGAAATAGTAGTTAGATCACATAGGTGCTAGTAAGAGTTGAAAAGTATCTCCTACATTCTTCTTCAGGAGGATTGCGGTGAGAGTATTCCAGGCAGCGAGTGGTGAGCAAGTTGTACTTGATGTCCATGGATTTCTCTGCAATTTTGTATTCAAATATCATGACAATAATTCTCTCCCCACTAACATCCTCCTCCTCTCCATCATCATCATCATCATCATCACAACCATTAAGAAAAATATCGTCATCATCCACATAACGATTGTCACCAAGGTCATGGAAGAAAACAAGGCCAATTTTTTATTAAATTTTAGATGAAAAAACCGACATTCAGCTGGTACCGGAAAGTTATGAGGCAATTTTGGCAGATGCAGAGGTTCCAGACTCCAGAGGTTTCATAGAGTCACAGTCATGCGAAATGTGAAAAACTCTGTGTCTGAGGTTGTTCCCTATCACATGAGAACATTAGAAAACCATGATCATCACCACCACGATTGGACTTGATCAACTTGACAAATAGTTGATCGTAGCCATTAACAAAGGAATGCAGCTTCCCAAACAAGAGTCCAACTTGGTCCATCCTTTTTTTGGGTGAGTGACATCAAACACTACTAGGAAATCGATCAATAGGCACATACGTTTTCCGTCCCTATTAGGGATCATTGGGCACGGAATCTATGCCTATTGACTGATGGGGACGAATTTTCTGTCTGTATTCCCCTGTACCATCTCCAAATTGGTTTTTACTATTAGGGATGGATATCCCTGTCCGTCACCCCTGTACCCTAAATGACGCGCTCTCATTTTTCCTTTCTGACACAAAACAAAATTCTTTCTTGATACACCGTATATTCATCCGTGCCCAACTTGGGCAAATTTAATAAAATAAAATAAAAATATATTTTCCACATTGTCCGTACCCAATCTTTAACTTTTGGATTAATTACTGGTCACTCCATTAACTTTCATGCGCTCGACAGTTTACTCCATTAACTTTCAATTTCAATCGATTACTCCATTAACTATCCAATGTCACACAATTAGGTCCATCCGTTAAGTGGCCGTCCAAATCAGTGGTTAAGTTGCTGACTGGACATATTTTTCAATTGAAAATTCCATTTAACACCCTCCCTCCCTCCTTAATCTCTTCAATCTCTTCTCTCTCATCCTCCACCTCCTCCGCAACCACAACGCCACCACATCACCAGTTGGACCTTCAACAACACCGCAACAACAATACCAGCAACCAACCAACCACATCAACACCGTAATCAAATAACACCGCAACCAGACCACCAGCAACCAA
>NC_020494.1:7131681-7132507 GCF_000184155.1 Fragaria vesca subsp. vesca
ATCGATTGAAATTGAAAGTTAATGGAGTAAACTGTCGAGCGCATGAAAGTTAATGGAGTGACCAGTAATTAATCCTTAACTTTTTACAAAAAAAAATAATAAGCATTAGCTAGCACATACGGCTCGGCTTGGCTTCCCATTCTGTTATTGGATTTATAGTTCTGGTTTTGGACAATCAGCTTCACCATATATTTCTCATTTATGGTAATTACTCAGCAACTTGCAATAATAATATCCAAAACTATAAAAGGCTATAAAATACAATCAAACTATACTACACTTCTCTATCAAAGCTCAATGAGATTCCATTCTTTGTCCTTGCGCCAATAACATCCTAGACAATCAAACAATCCAACAAGATTCATAATTTGATAATTCACAGATAGTATATGCTCTACAACCTTAGATGAATCTATTAAAACTAACCATGTCCTGTATAAATGGTATTGAATCAAGTATCAGACTAACGAGACAAACCTATGGGCAGACTTGCATCGATCAAACATGTAAAATTTACATATACCTTATTAATTGAGAATATAAAGAAATGAAAGATACTTTCCTTGCACAACTACATAAATATTCTTGACAACATGCCATTGAACCAAACTTCAGCTTCTGTGTTGGATTAATGTCATACTCAAATTGGATGACACCATCTGCAAATACCATTGAACCAAACTTGAGTTTCTGAGTTTCTTCCGCTTAGTTTAGCAATCATGCTCATCTTCGTCGACGTTGCCGCCGCCGCCGAGTTTCTAGTTGCATAATCACTCAACATGGCAAAACACCGCCATCTACACCACGCCATTGCCTAAACCCTAAC
>NC_020494.1:7132527-7137266 GCF_000184155.1 Fragaria vesca subsp. vesca
TATATATATATATATATATATATATATATATATATAGGTCATCCCTCAATAGGATTCCAGACATAGGATTCCACTTCTAGTTCGTCTAGGTCCTCCCTCAATAGGATTCCAGACATAGTCAATGAAGAACAAATAGAGTATCAGTCAAACGATAACATAGATATGAATGACTGGAATACTCCCAGAGTTCCTATTCATGAAATTTATAAGAAAAAATGGAGTCTAGCTTCATTCAAAAGTGAACACCATATTAAATCAGTAGAACAAGTTTATGCCCTTAGTAAACAACATGAAACTTGCCAACTTTTTAGTCCAGAATCAATTAAGAAACATAAAAAAGATGGTCATAATTTCCTCCATATTGGATTAGTTCAAATTGGTGTCAAGCCTTTCACTAGAAAAGGTCTTAATGCCTCTATTCTTTTATGTTTACGTGATGCAAGGTTTACTGATTTTAATGACAGTACCCTTTGATTGATTGAGTCAAGTCTGTTTAATGGTCTAATACATTTTAATTGTTACCCAGATTTCACCATTAGCCTTAGTGACCCTCATATCCTAAAAGCCTTAACCCTCAATGTTAAAACTTCAGGTTATCATGTTCTTGAATGAACCTAACCTTTAGCCTTGATTTATAGAATCCATTACAAAGTCACTGGTACAAATATGAATTTCCAAGCCATTAGTAAAAGTCCCAAAAACCATACTCTCTTAATACAAAGTAGTCAAGAAAACGCCAACATTAGTGTTCCTCACACAATCAAATGGTCAGATATCCATCTTCCTTCTGAGTGGTCTCTCACTAGTGAGAATCAACCATCTAATGTACAACATAGTCTTTCTGATTTAGACTGTATTCAACAGTTTAATGATACAGTTTAATGATGGCACAGTAAGAATTAATTTTCAAAATTCTAGGATAAGTCAAAACCCAAGAATTCAAGAGGTAGGAAACTCCTCTAGACATTCTTTTGCTACGGCTAGACATTCATTTGCTGGTTCCACTACAGCTGAAACAATGTCTAGACGAGATTCTGATCTAGATAAAGAAATTAAAAATATTAGGACTAGAGAATTAGAAGAAGAATTGCAAAAACTCAAAATTAAAAACATCAGAACTACTTCCCAAGTTAGTTACCCAAATTATACAGAAAATGAATCTCAAAATGTTTCAATCACAGATGAAGAGCAAACTTCTCCCACTGCTTCTGATTTTTTAGTTACTCCTCCACTAAATCCTCAATTAAGCACACTTACCCAACCTTTCGTAATCAACTATTCTAGATTAGATAAACATCTTGAATCAGAAGAAAATATCCTTAGGAGAAACCTCTATAGAATGAAGTTCCTTTTCATGGATCAACGAAACCAATTATTTCATGATTGGCAAGCATTTATGCTTGAAACAAGATCTGAAATATTCTTTCTTGATTTTACAGACCAACTAAACAACCAAAAAATTCAAACATTAACAAAAGCAAGATGGAAAACCTCCACTAGCTCAGTCCTTTCCAGTCATCCCCCTGTTGAAACCATAATAATTGATCATCTTAACAGTCCAATCATAGCTTCACTTTTTAAAATTTCTATAGAAGATCCAGACACTAAGAAAATTAACCCAGACACTAAGAAAATTATTGAACAGAATAATTACACAAACCAAAGTCTAGTAACCATAGGAGCCCAGTTAGATAAAATAGAAATAAAGGTTGACAACATATCCTCTAAAGTTAATATTCTACCACAACCTAAACCAGAAACTCCTTTAGTTCATTTTAGTAATTTAAATAAACCTCCCATAAAGCCTACTTCATCAGTTCAAAAAATTGAACAGATGCTAGAAAAATTAAAAACTGAAACAGCAGAACCTAGTAGAATCGCAGTAATCCATACCCAACAAAACTCTTCTTCTATTTCATCCGAAAGCGATTCTAGTGACACTAGCCAAATTAAAGAAATAAACCAAATACTTCAAACCTTAAATATCGAACCTTTAAACCTAGATCGAATAGTTCATCCAAAAATGCGACCTTTTAAAACTTGGACATAACGTCCTCTCCCTTTAGATATATAGCCTACCAATCATCTTAATAATCAATTCTCAGTTTCTTCTGATAAAACTTATGAATGGAACATTGATAATCTTTCAGAACAAGAAATCTTAAATAAATTACATCACATGTCTATGGCAGCCAACAACTATGTCACTAATCATAATTTCAGCCAACCTGAAATTATTGACATACTTTCCACAGGATTCATCTCACTCCTGATTCTAGATCATCCATTAAACATGCCATTAAACGAGATGAAGATGGGACTCCCATCTTCGACGAACGCACATGAATGAGAATTTCTGATGCTGTTAATACCTTATTTTACACAATTATCCAACATTTCATAGGAACCCCTAGTCACATAACATCCAGAATCCATGATCAACTCAGTAACCTTATGTGTCCTACCCTAAGTGATTTCAAATGGTACAAAGATGTTTTTATTTCTCGAGTTATGCTTAGAGACGATAGTAACCAACCATTTTGGAAAGAAAAATTCATAAATGGTCTTCCAAAATTATTTGCTCATAAAATCAGGCAAGTCCTTAGTAATGAAACAGGTCACATTAACTACGATTCTTTAACTTACAGAAATATAATTACAGTAATCCAAAAAGAAGGATTAAAAATATGTATAGATATGAAACTAAATGCTCAAATGAAATCAGATAAGAAAACAGCTAAATATGAATTAGGAAATTTTTGTGAACAATATGGCTTACCTCCTCTACCCCCTTCAAGGAAGAAAAAGGCAAGCAATAAATTTATTCCTTACCATTCAAAACGAAAATTTACATCTTATAAAAGTAACTTTGAGCCAAACAAATTTTATTCCAAAAACAAATTTCGCAAAAATTGGTCTAAAAAACCAAGTCGCCAATTAAAAAGCAAATCTTTCGATCAAAGTAAAACTAAATGTTTTAAATGTAATAAGACTGGTCATTTTGCAAATAATTGTCCAGTTAAAAGTACTATTAATCAACTTAAAATTAGTCAAGAAGAAAAAGAAAAACTTATACAAACTTTAGAATTACGAAACACTGATTCAAAAAATGAAATGAGTGAAGATGACATCACATTGATGGAATCTTCTTCCTCTGAATCCAATGAACATTCTTCCCCAGATATTAGTTTTGGGTGTAAGGATGCATGTAATTGTAAAACAATAAATGTTCTTTCCAAACAGGAAGAACAAGAAGAACTGTTAATTGATTTAATAGGTAAAACAGATAACCCTGAACTTAAAGCAGAATACCTCAAAAAATTAAAAAAATTAATTACCCAAGAAAATATAGTTAATCCTCCCTCACAAAAAATTAGCCTTACTACAACTTTCGATAATTTCTCCACTAATAAAAAGGAAATAACAATCCAAGATCTACAACATGAAGTAAAAACAATCAAGAGTCAAATACATGCTTTACAACAAACACATTTAGAACTTACGAATGACAATAAAGAAATTAAACAGGAATTAAACTTACTAAAAATAAATAACCAATTTCTTAAATTAAAGATCCCCTTGAAAATCATTTTCCAAATCCTTTCCCAGAAAATAATGAAGCTGAAAACTCTGAAAATAATACTATTAGTACCATACGCCAAATCCAGCTTAAAAAATGGTACACTACTGTCCAACTCAAAATAAAAGATTTCCAAATAACAATAACAGCCCTTATTGACTCTGGTGCATACCTTAATTGCATCCAAGAAGGCTTAATACCTTCAAAATATTTTGAAAAAACAAAAGAGTCTTTACAATCAGCTAATGGAACAAAAATGGATATTAAGTACAAAATCCCTAAAGCCCATATCTGCCAAAACAATGTTTGTTTCAAAACTTCGTTTGTTTTGGTAAAAAATTTAACTGATAAAATAATTCTAGGACTACCTTGCATTACTTTAATTTACCCTTTCAAAACTGAATATGATGGTATTATTACCTACCCTTTTGATGAACCAGTTAAATTTACTTTTCTTTCAAACCCTGAAATCCATACTTTAAAAGCATTTCAAGAAAATAATATTTCAAAAACTCTCGGTTGCATTCAAGCCAAAAATAAACAAATCACCTTTCTTCAAGAAGAAATTAACTTCAAAAGAATTGAAAATCAACTCCAAAACTCTTTCCTTCAGCAAAAGATCAAAACTTTTGAAGAAAAAATAATAAAAGAAATATGTTTCTGATATTCCTACTACTTTTTGGCACAGGGAAAATCATATTGTTTCACTACCTTATAACAAAGAATTCAATGAGAAAAATATCCCTACTAAAGCTCGCCCAATCCAAATGAGTCATGAGATTATGGATTTTTGTAAAAACGAAATTAATGATTTACTTAACAAAGATATTATTCGCCCTAGTAAACGAAATTACTAAACGAAATTAATGATTTACTTAAAATATCCCTTGGTCTTGCCCAGCTTTCTATGTTCAGAAAAATGCTGAACTCGAAATAGGGACTCCTCGTCTAGTTATTAATTACAAACTCCTTAATACAGTTTTAGAATGGATTAGGTATCCCATTCCCAATAAACGAGATCTCATTAACAGATTAAACAAATCTGTTATCTTTAGTAAATTTGTTATGAAATCAGGATTTTGGCAAATTCAAATCAGTGAAGCTGACAAATACAAAACTGCATTTGTCACACCCTTCGGACATTATGAATGGAATGTTA
>NC_020494.1:7138285-7138816 GCF_000184155.1 Fragaria vesca subsp. vesca
ATCACGCTGGGGAGGAAGAAACGGCGTCGCCGACGCTGGAATGGTGGAGAAACGGCGGAAATCCGTACGAAAAACCCGTATGGGCGTCCACACCTGATAATCCTTGTATATATATATATATATATACACGGATTTTGTCAATTGCGGACGTCCGCACCAATTTTTTTGGAGTGAATTTCCATTTTTGCACCACTTTTCGATCGAATTTCCTCATCTCTACCGTATAGTATCTAGATAATATTGTGTAGATCATCTTTGCAAAATTTTAGCCAATTTGGTGATCGTTAAGACCCTCAAACTCGAAAAACAAATGGACGAACTAAATTCTGTCCGGTTGTGTTCATACCAGAAAAACTCGAGTTTGAGGGTCTTAACGATCACAAAATTGGTTGAAATTTTACAGAGATGATCTACACAATATTATCTAGATACTAGACGGTGGAGATGAGGAAATTCGATCGGAAAGTGGTGCAAAAATGGAAATCCGCACCAAAACCGTTGGTGCGGACGTCCGCAGCCAAGAAGAGCTGT
>NC_020494.1:7138836-7165411 GCF_000184155.1 Fragaria vesca subsp. vesca
CAATATTATCTAGATACTAGACTGTGGAGATAAGGAAATTCGATAAAAATGGTAGCAAAAATGGAAATCCGCGGACGTCCGCAGCTGAGAAATATATATATATATATATATATATAACACTATAACACAGCAGGAAATATAACACAAAAAATGAACCGATTATCACATCAAGCACGGGGAATTTAATATTTTGACAACAAAAACTTAAAGACCTTGAAACAAAATGACAGGCATGAGCAGTCTGATTCTTCCTCTTCTTCTTCCCTAAGCTGTAGACTTGAGAGATCGACAAAGCTTACACAATAATGGAGAGGAAGGGGCACATGGGGTGGGATATGGTAGAGCCATGGCCGTATTCGATTTGTTGTCACTTAGCTCGGATCGATTAGAAATATATACTTGTATGTTTGGCCAACTTTGAGGGGAACATGGGTTGCCATGGCTGGCTCTACACATAGAGCTAAAACACAAAACGAAATTTCAAGGTCGGATCCACCATTTCTTTCGTTTTTGGGGTCCATAATGCATGCCTTTCTAGCTAGATTTGCAAGACAATATGTTTATGGTTTCGTTGGTAGGGTGTATTTAGTTTTAAGATTATAAGAAGCTAATCCTTCATATCAGCTGCTGGGACATATTGAGTGATTTACTCTCCTCCCCAATGCATTGTCTATCTATGTTTTCTTCCCCAATAATTTTAGAGAGAGAGAGAGACTGCTACATCGTATTCGTATGAGTGGGTGACCGACAACTATAGTGTCTTCAAAGCACAGGACTCTATTGTAGGTAGTGATTAACATCAATGGCGACTGCATGCTAGCTAGCTCATAATCCAAGATAAGTATACGCGCCGTGTACGTCGTAATAGGACTGTCGTATAATTCCGGCCGGCTATCTACGTACGTTTGAATTCTAGAGCCTTGCTTTTTCTGTCTTCTGTTGCGGGCTTCTCCATTTCATCTAATCATCTTTAGTTGGTTGTGTGCTCTTGCGCAGTATCTACGGGTCCATACATGCATTTCAATGGTTAGGGTTTTGGCATGGATATCTAATGATGATGCATGATCATATATATGGTACTAGCTAAGTAGTATTGAAACTTTCTACACACTACAATAATGTCTCATTACGTTAAATGTATACCGACTTTCTGTAGTAGTAGTAGTAGTAGATCAGCTCTCTAGCTACAATTAACCATAAATGTACGTACCCAGTTCGAGATGAGGCTAAACTAATCTATCAGCGCATGGAACCGATCTACCTCTATGTTAATTATATCGGTCTAGTTAATGTATTCATAGACACATATGTGATATATGTATCAAACGATCGAATTGGTTTTGGGACCAAAATCTAGAACGAGGGAGTGTTTGGCATGTATGGTCTCTTAATACTGTATTCATTCATATTGTACGTGCGCGCTGTTGTGAGCTTAATTTAATGGTTTCATATTGACATTATAGCCTGCCAACATTAGTGTCATAGTGTGCATGAGAGTGGAACTAGCTAGGGTTTAGTTTCTACTCCAATTCCGAGTCCGGCCATCTGTGTGGGTATCAGTTAAATGACACCATCATTGTCGATGCCGGTTCCCGAAATGAAACGAAAGAGACGATTCCAACCAAAGCAACGAATCATACACCGGCCAGTACCCCGAGCCTAACTGTGTGAAAAACTATATGAATTTTCAGATAGACATAGAAATCTGATGGAACCAATTATGTTGATGCATATGGTCCATGATGAAGATGGATCATACACCTACTTACATAAAACTAGTGTAATGAGCCATGTGCCAATTAAGAATAATGCTAGCAACGTATGCGACTCCAAGTCACGATCATCATTCATTCAGCGCTGCTGCTCGAGCTAGCTAGGTACAACTTAACCCTAAACCATCTACTACTCAACTGTATAAATTTATAAGCATCGATCCATCTCTGCAGTAAACCCTAAGTTATCACCACTTTCTACATCGAGCAGTTTCTTCACTTGCTTCCACAATTAATCTCGACTTAATTTCCTTGTAATTTTGATAATCGGTGGTTAGAGCATATGCTTTCGTAGGCTAGAGCTACTTGATCTTTTCAATATTTGAGGACTAGCCGTGGCCTCATCAGTTTGACAATTAGAGTAATTTCTTTTCTTGTTAAGCAAACTGAATTGACACATTGTTTGTACATTATTATCAAAAGAAACATGTCATGATGAATTCCATAGAATAGCAGTTGTCATGGAAAAGCTAGGCCCTAGAATTAGAAACAAGTATTGTCTAAAACTCTAAATTTTTATACGTAACACGTAATTGTCGAACCATATATTGTAATTTTTATATATTTACGAAGTATTAGGATCAAGTAATACACGGTGAAGATGATGAAACTAATTCCAAACACGTCTTTCATTATATAGTCGTACCTCCGTATTTGTGTAAAAACACTGATTTGTCACCTCAAATCTCATGTCATCAGCAATCTTTAGTCTAATTTTTAACCAAATCAACAGTGTATGACAACAAAATAAGATAGTAACGGAGGAGTGAAGGAATTTTCTTTGCTTCTTGCAAGGTGTTAGTGTTTCCCTTGCGAGTCTACATACACTCTACAAAAGACTAATCAAGTAGGATTGACGAAAGGGGTAGTTGAGGCTCCACCGCCCGACCGGCCAACCGTGAAAAGGTGACGGCCCACCCGACGAAAGGTGACTGATATCCTCCACAATTCTAATTGACAATAATTTCATACAAGAATATCTAAGTGTGGAGCAAACCTAGTCTAATTCACATTAAGCTTCAAAGTGTCGACGGAATCCCAACTTTCCAATTTTGGTGTTTGTTCTTTTGAACAAACTAGCAATGAGAGCTCAATTTATATTGTTTAGTGCAAAAGGCTTATCAGCTCCACTTGTTTACCGATCTTTCTTTATGGCAGCTAGTAGCATCCCTCCTGTTTCTTTCTCTTCTTTTATTTGTGTGCACCTAGTTGTATTATTGAATGCAGATAGGAATGCATGTGAGCTTTACTAGATAGATCGCAGAACGTACTAATTTATGGAGAGCCTATTCGGCACACCCGGGTGCGCAGCGCACCCGTCATCTCCACCGTTAAATTTTTTTTTTTTTTTTGGCGGGTCAAAATGGACGGTGGATACACCCGGGTGCGCTGTATAATTTTCACTAATTTATGTTGGTTCTTATTGAAAGAAATTGTTTGGTTTGCTAAAGAAATACAATTATTGAAATCAAGAACACTGGCCTCACCATGAAATCAGAATATGAAGATTCTTCTGGTGGAGATACTTAATAAACCTGATTGATCACATTCATAATGCTTAATTGGAAATTTTAAGTCAGTTAAAACCTTATGATCCTCTTTTTCCCTAGTTAGTTATTGTATGATTTAACTAATGTTTATTGAGTTTAATGGACCATATATTACTTATGACGAAAAAGCTCAGGTTATAGAGCAATTTTGGATTTCGTTGAACGGTTAAGCAGTTGGCAGTTGCTTATTTGTTTCTATATATTGGAATGAAATTCATTTTCATCTATACGTGATCCCTAAAAGGAATTAGATGAAAAATAACAAAAGTATGTGTAACATTGGGCAATATCATTAAGGCCATGAGGAAGAGACGTGACTCGGAAGCATGCCAAAACACGAAGTGATTAATAATGGAAAACCCAAGAAAGAACAATCTTGATTAGCAATTGTGTTTTCCCCAACACTCTTCCCACGCCGCAGAGTAAACAATGTTTACAATCGTTAAAAGCAGTGAAGAAAAAGAAGCAACCTCAACAAAGAGAGCAAAACGCTCAGAAGTCACAGTAAAAAGAATGGTGTATTATTATGAAAAAGCAGAGGATTATAGGAAAAACATTTTATAGTTAGTTTAAGCTATTTCCAAATCATTTTACGTAAAAATTGTACCGTACAGAACGGTCAGAACCCGAAGAGAAATGTGTTTAGTTCATTTTAAATTCAAATTTTGATGAAATAAGAAAGATAACTAAATGCATTATTATTTTCTATTTTGGCCTGAATGCAAAATACGTTACTGTTTTTTTCTTTACAGTTCGTTTGTCATGTAACAACGACAGTTCCAAAACCCAAATCTGTCATATACAGTGTGTCTACACAAGACCCAATAAAGAGAGAAGAGCAATGAGGGTCTCCTCTATGAGTGCAGAGACCAAGAGAGATAAAATGGGGTGAAACTGCAGTGTCTCAGTTTGCAGCAGCTGGAGTTTTCCTATCATGGTTGCTGATCACAACTCCATTACCAGTGTTTTCATTCTTTTGGCATCTACCTGATCCAAATAGAGTGGAAAGAATCTCTCTTTTTCAGTTTTCATTGAAACCCAATTGCTTGCTTTGAATGTGAATCAGTGAATGGTGTTGTATGTATCCCCAGTAGTACTGAATCAGTCATATAGTGAGTTTTCAATCTCATTGGTTTCATCATAAAGGATTGGTTTTTTCAGTTTTTGTGAGTACCCATCTGCTGAAAATTAATGCATTTTGATATGGTAGGTTCAGTTGCTGATTACAAATCCTGCATCTGCTATCATTCCAATTCTTTTGGTAAGTTGTTGATTCTGTTGTTGGTAAAGGATTCATCTTTTATCTGATTGTTGTGGAACCATTGACAAAAAGTTCATCAGCTGTTTGTTTAATTTGCTTATGTGAGTGCTTTGTTCAGTTTCTCATGAATTCTTTCCTGCATTTGATGATTGGGTGAAGTATATGATGTTAGGAGTACATTTATGGTTTGACTGTTCTTTTGTGTATTGTAATGTTGTTGATAAGCCGAGTTAAAATAAGAAAATGATGCTTTGAATCAAGTTGTATTGGAGTCAATTTATGGGTGCTTTGTGTTTTGTCATTAACTTTGTAGCACTGGTGGAATTTTCTGCAGCTGATACATCAGCAGAACCATAGATCACTACATTGTTTGTTTGCTTTAGTATCTTCTTGTTTAATGGCTACTTCTTTCCTTGAATCAATTGCAAAATTCTTATCTTTCATTCTACTGGCTAAATGTTGGGTTTGAACTTGTCATTTCTGCAGATCTCATTTAAATTGCTTAAATTTATAATTCCTTTGATGATTTTGGTGTACAGGTGCAAGAAGCAAGGAGCAAAAGACAGAACTGCAAAGCCTTGGCAGTGGAAGCTCATTGAACCGATACTCTGGCCTGGATCCATTTGCTGAGGCTTTGTTACTTGTATAGGGACCCATCATTTGCCAAGTCAAAACCAGTTTTGTTGTTGTGCTGTGCCGGAATCATGGCAACCCTGTTACAATCCGAGTCCAGACGCTTGTATTCTTGGTGGTGGGATAGTCACATTAGCCCAAAGAACTCAAAATGGCTTCAGGAAAATCTTACAGGTCTTGATACTTACCGAGTTGGTTATCTATACATCTCAGCTCCAATTTCTATGCTTCTCTTATCACATTGGTGTTAGAATTTAGGATATCAAGCATGTGGAGACAGTGAAAAGAAGTCTCATCATCTTATACGAATCCTGCAGACTGAAAATGATAGCAAGGAGTATTTGACACAGTCCAAATTTTTAATTCTCTGAATCTTCTTCCAACTTAAATCCATCTTATTTAATAACCATGCACAATCAGTTTGTTACTATCTCAGTATTAGGAACTTATTAGTATGATTTGGCACCCTTACTCTATTATCTCTGGTTTTCTTGAATTGTTCACCGCTGTACACTCTAGTCAAGAAGACTGATGTTAAAGAACAATCAAATTATCTAACTAGTAGTTTCCCCTCATCCTGGAAGTGAAAAGGATGCAGTGGTAGCTAAAATACATGTGTTGCCTTTCTCTATCACCTCAGCATGCACACTTAGCATGTTTATGCACATAGTCTTTGATATTTTTGAGGTTGCATTCGTTATTTACCCAACATTTGTACATACAGATATGGATGCTAAAGTCAAAGCAATGATAAAGCTCATTGAAGAAGATGCAGACTCTTTTGCAAGGAGAGCAGAAATGTACTACAAGAAACGCCCCGAGCTCATGAAACTGGTTGAGGAGTTCTATAGAGCTTATCGTGCATTGGCTGAGAGGTATGATCATGCTACTGGGGAGCTGCGCCAGGCTCATCGAACCATGGCAGAAGCATTTCCCAACCAAGTACCTTATGAACTGGCCGATGAATCATCCTCCTGCTCTTATGGCCCAGAGGCTGGACCTCATACACCAGAAATGCTGCATCCAGTTCGTGCCTTATTCGACTCAGATGACTTGCATAAGGATGCATTGGGACTCTCTTCAACTGATTTACATGCTTTGAAAAGGAATGGAGGCTCCGACTCTGGAATAAGCAAAAGAGGTCTGAAGCAGCTCAAGGAAATGTTCGATCCAGGAGAAGAATTTATTCCACCGAAGGTTGCGGAGGGAAGATTTACAGGAGGCTTGAGTTTTCATGAAGCAGATGAGAGCAAACCAAAGTTACAGAACGGGTATTCTCAATTAACAAGTGAGAACCAGAGTCTAAAGAACCAGCTCCTCTCTCAATCTGAGCGTGCTGCAAAAGCTGAAACTGAAATTCAAATCTTACACAAAACTCTATCTGAGATACAAGTTGAAAAGGACACAGTCCATCTTCAGTACCAGCAGAGTTTGGAGAAGTTATCTGAGCTGGGTAAAGAACTGAACAGTGCTCAAGAGGCTGCTGGAGGGCTCAATGAACGAGCCAGCAAAGCTGATATTGAAATTACAATACTGAAGGAAGCCCTTGGGGAATTAGAAGCTGAGAGAGATGCCGGTCTTCATCAGTACAATCGGTGCTTGGAAAGGATATCTAGCATGGAGACCATGTTATCTTTTTCCCGGGAGGATGCAAAAGGGCTTAATGAGCGAGCTGTTAAAGCAGAAACTGAAGCTCAAAATCTCAAGCAAGAACTTTTCAAATTAGAGGCAGAAAAGGATGCCTGTTTTCTCAAGTACAAGCAATGTCTTGAGAAGATATCTGCTTTGGAGGCTACAATCTCACTTGATGAAGAAAATGCCAGAATCCTTAATGACCAAATTGAAAGAGCTGAAAATGAAGTTAGATCACTAAAGGAATTGGTTGCTGTACTGAAGGAAGAGAAAGAGTCTGCAGCTCTACAATTCAAGCACTACATGGATACAATAGCTGAGATGGAAAGAAAACTTTCACAAGCTCAAGAGGATGCGGAAAGATTGAACAGTGTAATTTTGACAGGGGCAGCAAAGTTAAAGGGTGCCGAAGAACAATGTGTTCTCTTGGAGAGATCAAATCAGTCCCTGCGGTTAGAGGCAGATGGTTTGGTGAAGAAGATTGCAACTAAAGATGAAGAACTTTCAGACAAAAATGATGAGATGGAGAAACTTCAGAATCTAATGCAAGAGGAGCACTTGCGGTTTGTGCAAGCTGAAGCCACTCTCCAATTTCTGCAGAAGTTGCACTCTCAATCCCAAGAAGAGCAGAAAGCTTTAGCTTTGGAGTTCAAAAATGGGCTTCAGATGTTGAAGGACTTGGAGATGAGCAAACATGGTGTGGAGGATGATATGCAAAGGGTTAAGGAAGAAAATAAGAGCTTGAATGAACTGAACTTCTCTTGCACTATCTCCATTAGGAACCTGCAAGATGAAATATTTAGCATGAAGGAGATGAAAGAGAAACTTGAAGAGGAGGTTAAGCTTAAAACAGACCAAAGCAATGCTCTCCAGAGTCAAATTTCCCATTTGGAGGATGAAATTAAGGGGTTGAGTGGAAGATATCAGGCTATAGTGGAGCAAGTGGAATCAGTAGGTTTAACTTCTGAACGCCTTGGATCGTCGGTGAAAGACTTGCAAAATGAAAAGTCAAGGCTAGAGGATATCTGCACAAGGGATAGAGAGGACAGAGAACATCTTTATGAGAAGTTGAAGGATATGGGCAAACTTTCAAAGGAGAATGCTGTTCTGGAGGGTTCACTTGCAGGTTTGAATGGGGAGTTGGAGGGTTTGAGAGGGAAGGTCAAGGAATTGCAGGAGTCTTGCCTCTTCCTCCAAGGAGAAAAAGCCACTCTTGTTGCTGAGAAATTCGCCCTGCTTTCCCAGTTGCAAATTATCACTCAGAATATGCACAAGCTTTTCGAGAAGAACTCCTTGCTGGAAAGTTCCCTCTCTGGAGCAAACATTGAGCTTGAAAGGTTGAGGGCAAGAGCAAAGAGCTTAGAGGAGCTGTGCCAGGTACTTAATAATGAGAAGTCCAATCTTCTTAATGAGAGAGGCACCTTGGTGTTTCGGTTAAATGATGTTGAGGAGAGACTGAGAGGCCTGGAGAAGAGGTTTAAAAAATTAGAGAAGAAGTATTCTAAAATGGAGAAGGAGAAAGAGTCCACCCTTGATGCAGTAGAAGAATTACGGGATTCCTTGCATGCAGAAAAACGAGAGCGTGCTAGTTATATTCGGTCAAGTGAATCGCGAATGGCAGGTTTGGAAAGCAATGTCCATCTCCTGCAGGAGGAGAGAAGGTTGGGAAAGAAAGAATTTGAAAAAGAACTAGATAAAGCTGTGAATGCCCAGATTGAGATCTTTATCCTTCAGAAGTTTATTCAAGATCTGGAAGAGAAGAATTCGACAATATACATTGAATGTCAGAGACATATTGAGGCCTCCAAGTTTTCTGATAAGCTGATCAAAGAGTTGGAGAGTGAAAATCTTGAGCTACAGGTGGAAGAAGAATTCTTAGTAGAAGAAATTGAAAAGTTGAGGCTGGGAATTTATCAAGTGTTCAGGGCTCTGCAGATTGAAACAGGTTCACATGAAGATAAGGTTGAGAGAGAAAAAGTACTTGTACTGCACATTTTGAATGCTATCAAGGACTTGAAAAGTTCTCTGGTGTGGAGCAAAGATGAGGAGCAGCAGTTGCTGGTTGAGAATTCAGTGCTCCTAACTTTACTTGGGGAGCTAAGCTCAGAAGGTGCAGAGATAGAGTCGGCAAAACAAACTTTGGGGCAGGAGTATGAGGTAATGGCAGACCGTTGTGCTATGCTACAAAATAACAAGCATGAGCTTCTAGAGATGCAAAGGCAGTTGAGGTTGGAAGTGACTGAGAAAGAGCAAAAGGAGGAAACATTAGAGGCTGAATTGAAAAGTCTTCAAGGTAAGCTGAAGAGTCTGCAAGATGCATACCAAATTTTGCAGGAAGAACAGTCCAAGGTGCTTGAAGAGAGGAGATCCTTGCTTGAGAAGCTTTTGGACCTGAAAAAGAAAAATAAAATCCTTGAAGAGGATAATGATGTTAATTTTCATGAAGCACTAGCTTTCAGCAACCTCTCTATGGTTTTAGAGAGCTTCACAATTGAGAAAGTTGTGAAACTAAAAGCACTTGCTGACGATCTTGATGATCTTGCTGCTACTAACAATGACCTCAAAGATGCAGTTGGAACGTTGGGGGAGAAGTTAGTGGTGAAAGAAGTAGAGAATCAACATCTGAATGAGATGGTTCAATTTTTGGACAAGGAACTTTATGAAGCCAATGACTTAAATGGTATATTAAGCCATCAAATTTCAAGTGTAAAGGATTCTCTCAAACAGAAAACCATGAAGCTCTCAGAGGTAGAAGAGAAGCTTCAAAAGACAGAGAGCTTGAATGTGGAATTATGCAGAACTGTTGAGGAGCTGAAGATGGAATATGAAGAGTCCAAAATAATGAGTCATAATTGTGAGAAGCAGATTCTCCAACTATCTGAAGTCTGCAGAAATCAGAAGAAGGAAATGAATAGCCTTTGCGAAGCAAATGAAATTCTGGAGGATGAAATCTTATGTAAAGCTATTGAAAAAGAAATAGAAACTCTGCACCTGAATGAGACAGTCCATTTGTTGGACAGAGAATTGTGTGAAGCGAAGCACTCGAATGAACAACTGAGCAATCAAGTTTTAGTTGGAAAAGATTGTCTGAAACAGAAAACTACGGAGCTTTCAGAAGCAGAAGAGAAGCTTAGACAGATAGAAGACTTGAATGTTGACCTATGCAGAAATGTTCAGGAACTGAAGGTGCAACAACAAGAATCAACATTCACAAGAGAAACTTACGAGAAAGAGATTGTGGAACTTCTTAAAGATAACACAGATCAGAAAATGGAAATTGAGATCCTTCATGAAGCAAACGGAACTCTAGAGAGTGAAGTGGGTGTCTTATGTGAAGCAATTGAAGAATACAAAATTCGAGAAGACTTTATGAGTTCAGAGCTGCAAGAAAGAAGCAATGAGTTTGAACTCTGGGAGGCTGAGGCTACTACTTTCTACTTCGATCTTCATAATTCTGCTGTCCGTGAAGTTTTTCTTGAAGATAAGGTTCATGAGCTTACAGAAGTTTGTGAGAGAATTAAAGATGAAGATGCTGCAAAATCTGTGGGGATCGAACAGATGAAAGAAAGAGTTGGCATCTTGGAAAGTGAAGTTGGAGGTTTGACGTCTCAGTTGTCTGCATATGCTCCTGCTATAGCCTCTTTGAGAGAGAATGTAATTTCTCTTCAGCATAATGCCCTTCTTAGAAACAAGCTCTTTGTGGAAGACAACCAGCAACACAAGGTAATGCTCTTTTCTCTCTTAAACCATACAATGATTCAGACATGCAGTCTGGGCTAGGTGGAGCTGTTATTTTTGTTGCAAGCATGAAGTTGCATGGCCTGAATGTCATAGGAGAACTGTGTGTGTTTGTGGTGGAATTGATATAATTGCTATAATATGATTGTAATTTTAAATTGGTATCTGAGTGTTGCTGCATCTAGATACTTACTAAACCTGTTTGTGTCTCTAGGATGATGACCTGCCAAAGAATCTATATCAGAGGAGCTCTCAAGGTTACAAAGAAGACCAAAGCACTTTGTTGCCACATGGAATTTCTGAATTGGAAGAAATGCAGACTATGATCAAAGAAGTCGAAAAGGCAGTTATTGAAGAAACAAAAAGGCTTTCAATTGAATTAATTGAAAAGGAAATGGTGGAAGAAATTGAAAGGCTTACAACAAAGGAAAGGGCAGAGGCTTTGGTGCAGACTGAAGAAGTAAAATCAAAAGGTAACTTGCATCAAGAAAATGGTAGTAAAGGAGAAGAGGCGGAACATGTGATTGAGTACACTGATGATACTCTGAAGAGGAGTAAACCTGAAAAAAGGCTTTTGACGAAAGACATTCCGCTTGATCATGTTTCAAATTCTTCATTCTATGGAAGAAGCAGAAGAAAGAGTGGCAGGGCTGATGATCAGATGCTCGAGTTATGGGAAGCAGCTGAGCAGCATTGCGTCCAGGATCCAGGGGCCAATATCTGGAAAAACCAGGCATCTCCACCAACTGAAGATGTTACTCCCTACCCTCGGTTGGCAAACTCAAGGAGGACAAGTCGAAAGTCTTCTTCCGAAGTTCAGGTTGAGAAGGACTTGGGCATTGACAAGCTGGAAGTGTCCTACAATATTCGACAACCAAGTCGCGATGGCAAGAAGGAAAAGATCTTGGAGAGGCTTGCTTCTGATGATCAGAAACTGATGAGTCTACAAACGTCTGTGCAAGACTTGCATAAGAAGGTGGAGACCAACAAGAAGGGTAAGAAGATCAACAGCTCTGAATATGAGACAGTGAAAAGACAGTTGCACGAAGTTGAGGACGCAGTTGTGCAGCTGGTGGATGTTAATGATCAGTTGAAAAAGGATGTTGAAGAGTTTCCATCTTTGGACGAGCAGACATCCATAGAGTTGGAGGAGGCAGGAAATGTACGCAGAGAGAAAGTAACCGAACAAGCATGGAAAGGATCTGAGAAGATTGGAAGGCTGCAGTTTGAGCTGCAGAACATCCAATATGTTTTGGTGAAATGGGAGGGTGAAAAGAAACGGAAAGGGAGGCATGGATTTTATGTGAGTAGAACAGGTCTTCTCCTGAGGGATTTTATTTACAGTGGCAGAAGTAGTAGTGAAAGGCGCAAGAAAGGTTGTTTATGTGGTTGCATGAGACCATCAGCAAATGTTGAATAAGGTAGCCCTCTTGGAGGAAAAGCCTTCCTTTTATTTTCTGTAAGTTAGTGAAAAATATTGAACTGTATTAGCATCTGGATGCTCATGCTCTGTAAGAGTAAGGTTTTCCCTAACCATAATAATCTGCAGCTTCGTTCAGCTTTCTATCTTTGCCACGTGATAGTGGCACCAAACTTTTTGGCATTTTCTAGAACCGAACCACCAAACCAAACGAGCTCCGTTTGATAATTGATCACAGTACATTTCCTCTTTTGTAAATAATATCAGAAGTTGGAGAAGAACTGAAGAAAGATGCCCACCCGAATTCCATTTGCTTCTTGTTCTCCGCTTTCTGTCCATCCATCTCTTCTACTCTTCTTGTTCATGCAGACATTTTCTGTTCATATATACCTTGAGAAGCCAACGCAAGCCTGGGAAAGTCCAGAAAAGAAGGTGAAGGTGAAAGCCATCTGGAGATGGAGTTCAGGGTTTTCTATAGGGCTAACTTCCTCCGACACGATATTTGCTAACAAAACCAATCAAACAGTCACCGGTCCGGTTGCAATATGCCTCGAGATTCCTAGAATTGAGTACACGAGTGGGAGGTACAAAACTCGTATCTTCACAATCCATCATCACATTACAACAATCATGTAGATTTAGAGTATGATAGCACCAAATGTAATGTAATATATATATATACACACACACGGAGCCGTTCCAAAGAGGACGTCCGCACAGTCCTTAAAGTGTGGACGTCCCTCCGTTCTCCACTGGATGGCTCCGACGATGGCGCGTCTCCACCTGAGCGGACACCAGCGGCGTCCCCGATCACTTTCTCTCCCCGGCGAGTCCGTCGAATTCCAGTTTTCCGGCGAGATTTTCCCGATGAGATTGATTTGAAGGTCTGGGCAGTAACCTCCACCCAAAACTTCAGACAAGATCGATCTCGCCGGAAAACTGGAATTCTGCTGACTCGCCGAGGAGAGAAAGTGATCGGGGACGCCGCTGGTGTCCGCTCGGGTGGAGACCCGCCGTCGTCCGAGCTGTCCAATGGAGAACAGAGGGACGTCCGCATTTTAAGGACGTGTGGACGTCCGCACTTTAAGGACGTGTGGACGTCCGCCTTTGATCCGGACTGTGTGTGTGTGTGTATATATATAATTCTGCTTCTTAATCCTTCCAGCCCCAAACAAGAGTCAAGTGTTAGCATAGCATAAACCAAGATAGAGGAGTCCAAGACTGTCATAGGATTTAAGGTGGGCAATGACATGAACAAACATGCCCCCAATGTACCTCGCTCGCAAGTATTTCTAATTAGAGCTTTACTACCTCCCAGCTTTTTCAATCTTGTATGTGCACATTAGCTGTATTACATACAGATTTACAGTTGGTCGCATCTTGAGGCAATTTGGAGATTGAAATAAAAGTTATTGTCATGTACAAATATGTTGTTTATGTGGTTGCATGAGACCATCGCAAATGTTGAATAAGGTAGCCTTCTACTTGGAGGAAATTAAAGCCTTCCTTTTATTTTCTGTGAAAAATATTGAACTCTATAAGTAGCATTTGGATGCTCTGTAAGAATTAGGTTTTCCCATCTGCTGCTTCGTTCAGCTTTCTCTCTTTGCCACGCGACAGTGACACCAAACGATTTGAAATTTTCTAGAACCGGACCACCAAACCAAACGAGCTCCATTTCATAATCCATCAGTACGTGATCTCATTACATTTCCTCATCTGTAAATAATACCAGAAGTTGGAGACGTATTGAAGTCCCACCCGATTTCCATTTGTTTCTTTTCTGTTTTCATATAAATGTACGATGGCCAGTCGAACTCTTATCACATTAATTCTCTCACTCTCACACTTGATCAGTCCATCCATCTCTTCTTCTACTCTTCTGCATGTTTTTCTAACAAGACCTCGATCAATTCCATTCCATAAACAATCGGTAAATTTTGTCGACGAATTTCAGAGCCAGAAGCCCAGAATTTAGTGTCTATAGCTCTACGCGGTGATCATCTAGATTTCTTCTTATTCTTCTTCTAGAATTTTCTTGTTGTATCTACCTATTTATATTGTTTGTGCATGCCTTATGTTTCTTGGTTTTATTTTGTTTTCAGTGATTAATTTTTCACATCCAGTAATTGGTTTCGCCTGGTGGTAGTAGACTTGGTCTTGCAATTTGTAAGAGGTACTTTACTATATGCTTTACCATACTCAACTTGATATCTGTCTGTCTGTTCGCCTTTCAAAAAAAACTTGATATCTGTTCGAATATACAGAGTTCAATTGCTTAAGCCTCAGTGGGCTGGTGGTGTGAATGTTCTTAGCTAGTAGGTTCCCCTATTTAGCTGCGAAAGAAGAGTGTAAATTACTGCCTTCTAGCTTTGTCAAGGACCAGTATGTGCATGGGGTAAATTACTGCCTTCTAGCTTTGTCAAGGACCAGTATGTGCATGAGCTATTTAGCTGTGTTATAGATTAACAGTTGCTCGCATCTAGAGGTAATTATATGGACATTGAAATAAAAGTTATTTTCGTGTACAATTATATTTATTTATTTGATAAACTTTTCAAACTAATTAAGGAGAATTATGCGCACGGATCCATACGTTGAGCATATAGTGAGCTATTCTTTCGCATATTACATGAGACTACTATGTTGCGGCGCTTAACGTGGCAGATGTGGAATGGTGAAATAAAAAAAAAAAAAAAACCAAAATTACGCGCTCTTATCCATTTCATTGTTATTTTTTTCATCTTTAAAGTTTACCAGAAATCTTGAAGAAAAGTTAGAAACCTGCTCCCATAAAGTAATTTTCATATCTTCTTCCTTAAATCCAGGTCACGTACAACTTCTGGCAAGTGCCTATCTCTAGCTATATCTTCTAGTTCATAGACCAAAAGGTTCACTACTCTAGTCGAAAATGGAAATCACACATTATGATCATGATCAGTACACTCTTCAACAAGTTGTGATTCCTCCGCCGAAGCCGCTTTTAACGGCTGTGAAGTCGTCAATGAGAGAGACTTTCTTTTCTGACGACCCTTTCAGAAGATTCAAGAACCAACCCGGATCCAGAAAAGTGATTCTGGGTTTGCAATACTTCTTTACGATCCTCGAGTGGGCACCTCGCTACAAGTTGAGCTATCTCAAATCTGATATCATCGCCGGAGTCACCATTTCGAGTCTGGCAGTTCCTCAGGGGATCAGCTATGCCAGCTTATGCAACATGCCGCCAATCATTGGCATATGTAAGTTACCGTATAGTAGTTGTGACATTTTGTGCTGTCATACTTTTTATCTCACGTATATAAGAATGTACGTGATGGCCATGCTGTGTTCACTGTGTAGATATGAGTTTTGTTCCACCACTGGTATACGCAATTCTGGGAACGTCGAGGCATATGGCAATAGGACCGATGGCTGTTTCATTGGTTCTGTTAGCAAATATCGTGTCGGAGGAAGTTAGCCCTGCAGAAAACCCTGAACTCTATCTCCAGTTGGCTCTCACCTCCACCTTTTTTGCTGGAATTTTTCAGGCTTGCCTTGGCTTCCTAAGGTATAAACAAAAATGACTGTATGATGTGACACAGAATCTTTTAAACAAGAAAAACCTTTATTAATTTTACTTAAGTTAATGACTATTAACACAATAGGTTATACGCCCGTTTTTGTTTCAAAAAAAAAAAAAAAAAAAAAATTAACTTAAGTGAACTGATGATCTTTTGTATTTGCTTGTATGTAAATTGGTCCATGCAGACTTGGTTTTGTGGTGGACTTCCTTTCTCAAGCAACAATAATTGGTTTCATGGGTGGAGCAGCCATTACTGTAATTCTTCAACAGCTTAAAGGGTTGTTAGGGATAATACATTTCACTCAAAAATCAGATGTTGTCTCTGTCCTCACATCAGTCTTTACTCAATTCCATGAGGTATACATTTTCTCTATAAATAATTCTTCGTATCTGAAAATTCTACGGTATAGACATAGACCCCATTAATTTGATATGCCTGTTTCTTTCTTTATATATGTCTTTAGACTCTAATTGGTACGGTGTTGACTGAGTTCTTATGTTATATATTGTGTAGTGGAAATGGGAACCTGCACTGATGGGATGTTGTTTCCTCTTCATTCTCGTACTTGCTAGAAACTTTGTAAGTAGACGTCATCGATCATTCTTAGCTCTAACTGTTTTGATGTAATTGTATATGTGTGTGTGGTGATTGATTGTGAATTTGTGACTATGAACAGAGCATGAAAAGACCATCTATGTTTTGGGTTAGTGCACTGGCGCCATTGTTCTGCGTGATCACGGGGAGCCTTGTGGTTTTCCTAACCCATGCTGATAAAAAACACAACATTAAAGCGGTAAATACTTGGCTAATATTTCATTAATAAGAAGATAGACGTATGAATTGCAAGCATGTTTAGTTCCAACATACATATTTGCTTGTTTTGTAGATCGGGCAGCTTCAGAAGGGGCTCAACCCTGTAACTATTTCTGACTTGAGCACGGTTATTAAGTCACGCCATCTTATCGCCTGTATAAAAGCCGGAATGATTACTGGCATTATTGTCCTCGCCGTAAGTTATGAGCTCCTCCCAAATATCTGATGATAAACATTACATCTATAAGGTTTAATCGTCGTGGAATGGTTGTGATTATACAGGAAGGAATAGCTTGTGGAAGAAGCTTTGCCGCAATCGAGAACTATCACATTGATGGAAGCAAAGAAATGATTGCTTTTGGAATGATGAACATAGCAGGCTCTTGCACTAGTTGTCCCGTGGCGTCAGGTACATACATAATCAGTCTTCATATCGAGCCCGTTTATTTGATTGTTATAAGGGATGATTGAATACGTACAGGAATATTTTCGAGAACTGCTGTGAATTACAACGCCGGAGGCAAGACTCAAGTCTCACCCATAGTCATGGCGATTATGATGTTGTTGACAATATTATTTATGACACCATTGTTCCAGTACACACCACTAGTGGCCCTCTCTTCCATTATAATAGTTGCAATGTACAGCGTCATGGACATCCCAGCTGCCATCCGCCTCTGGAAGATAGATAAGATCGACTGTATGATATGCATGGGTGCATGTTTGGGTTATTGTTTTGGCAGTGTTTTGGTTGGCCTTTCCATTGCGATTATAATTTCATTACTACGACTCATCTTATTTATAACAAGACCCAGGACTCTCAATTTAGGCAAAATCCCAAACACGTCGGTTTATAGAAGCGTGGATCAATACCCAGCGGCAAACAGTATTCCAGGAATACTAATTCTTCAAATTGATTCACCGATATACTTTGCAAATGCTAACTATTTGAGGGAAAGGTAAACTGTATAATACAAGCACTTTTATACAGAGAAGAATGTTAATTGAGATATAGAGTACTGATATCATATCTGCTTCTGATTTTGAGCTCAGGATCTCAAGATGGATATATGAAGAGGAAGACAGGATAAAAGCGTCTGGAGAAAGAGGCTTAGAATACCTTATACTAGACATTAGCAGTAAGTATCAAGCTGCAATATTTTCAAATCAATGCAAACATTTCAATAAAAAAAAAATTAAATGCAAACATTGAAATCAAATCACAGCTGTGGGAGGCATTGATACAAGTGGGATCCGCATGCTAGAAGAGGTCAAGAAAAGTTTAGACAGAAGGAATATCAAGGTATGAAGTTGTATTCCATTTGCAACAATTTTATGTTGTATATTGATAGATTATGATACATGCTAATTAGTTTCTTCTGTCTCTGAATCCAATAGCTTTTATTAGCAAACCCGAGAAGCGAAGTTATTAAGAAGCTGGATGTGTCAAAGTTCATTGAGAAAATTGGTCGGGAGTGGATGTTTGTTACAGTGAGCGATGCTGTAGAATCATGTAAGTTCGTATCGCATAGCAGCGATCCCAGTTCAGCTGAAGGTAAAGTCAAGCCATCAGAGGACAATGTCTAATCCTCAATGACCAATCAAGTCATATGAACTCTTATGCTATCTAACTATGGATCCGCGAGGTGGTACCGTACCTGGTAGACAAACAAAGGTCTGATCGTAGATGGAGTGCTAGTTGAGTATAGAGTTTGGTATTTGAAGTACACAATCCTGAGGCTGAAAAACGTAGATGATGTTTTGGTAGGCGGTATGTTTGCCTGTACAACACTTGGATGTTGTCTTAGTATCAGTCTCTACTAGACAGTCTACAGTTGATATCTTACATTTGGATGCTTTGCAAACTTTAGGTTACCTAACGTCTGCTGCGTTCGTTCAGC
Source organism: Fragaria vesca subsp. vesca (assembly GCF_000184155.1). Taxonomy (NCBI): domain Eukaryota; kingdom Viridiplantae; phylum Streptophyta; class Magnoliopsida; order Rosales; family Rosaceae; genus Fragaria; species Fragaria vesca. The sequence goes on from NC_020494.1 coordinate 7,157,120, forward strand.
TGTCTATGTCATTTTGATTGAGAAACTTGGTAGTAGAACGTTTTTTCAAGTCTTTGGTAATATGGCGCACATCCAGTGCTCAACTAGTATTGCCTTTTCCAGTAACTTTTTCCCTCTATCCATCACCAATTCTTGTTCATCACTTTTTCCCTCCATCCATTTCAGAGAGTAACATCTACCCATAACCCTGTACTCTCCACCAGAATGTCTAGTCATTAGAGCAAAAGCTTTTAAGTTTTACAGGAACAGTGGATTTACTTGTTAGGGTATCCCTGACCGTCAAAACAAACGAAGTAGTTTTCCCTATATGCCAAGTTCAATTAGATGTTCCCTAGTTCTGCCCATATAGATCTTCACGCTTTCACTAGTTCCAGTCATGGCAAAAGTGAAGAATACAGGCACATTGTTGTTAAATTATGTAACCACATAAATTTCTTTCGCTCATAAGAATGAGCACCTAAAGCTAATTGTATTGATACATTGTTTTAAGTTTGAACACATGCTTCACTTCTATTAGATGTTAACCTATTTAGCCATTGGACAGCCAAACTTGAACTCAAGTATCAACACAAAACACACGCCATTTAAAGCCGATCTAAAATTAAAATTTAATAAAGTTCAAGTATTTAGAATAAAAGCACAAAATTTAAGTCAAAACGACATTCTTGTTCGCAAAGCTAGAACATGAAGCAACAAGTAACCGGTATTCAAGTTCACAAAATATAATAACTCTAGACACTGCAAATTTCTAAGCTCCGACAATCTCAACAGGTGCCTCAGGGACTGCTTCTTCAGCAGGCCTGTCAACCTTGGTGCCAACATCTTCATCACCATGCACCTACAGTTTCCAGTTACAGTATTCATCAGGTATTGGTACTAAAAGAACAGAAATGTTAAATAGAACTGGGTGAAACTAATTACGGTGGAGACATGCGAATAAAAGGGAACATAACGTCGTAATGTTTTTGAATGCACAATGAAAGAACATACATATATGCTGATACTAAGACGAAGCATAAAAGGTACATACCTCCATAAGCTTTCCAAGATCAAACTTGGGGGCCTTCAAGATCTTGACCTTCCTGATGAAGACATTTTGTAGAGGATAGATACTTGTAGTTTGCTTCTCAATCTCCTTACCAATGCTCTCAGCAATGAACTTGCGCACCAAATCCTTGAGATCACAAGATGAGGCCTGGGAGACCATGATTTCAGTCATCTTGCGACGGATCTGAAAAAATAAACACAAATAAATTATTGTCAATAGCCACATAAACAAAATCTATTAATATTTCAGAATTCATTTTTCACAACTTTCACAATTAGAAGTAGAAAAGAAACCAACCTGTCTAATCTGGCTGGATTGAGCATAACAAGTCCTCTTGACTTGGTTAGGACGTCTCTTGGTGAATCCAATGCAGAACATCCTCAGTGTGTAGTTGTCTGTGGTTTTCACATCCACATGAGCTTCAATCAAGGTTTGCCATTTGCGGACCAATGATCTCAACTTATCGGTGGTGAAGTTCATTCCCTGTAACCCAACAGAACATACCAAAAATGAGCAGCGAATTACAATTAAGTATGACAAACACAAACATTACACAAGCAGGAAGACAATTGTAATAGTATCATACCCAGAAGTTTGTGAGAACAGTCCTTCCTTGGACATCTTCAGCTCTCAACCGCATCTTCCTGTAGGCATGCTCCTCATCACCCTGAAGGTCAGCAAGTGATGTCTCAAAGACTCTGTGCTTGAGTCCTTCTGAAGCAATCTGTCAAAAAATCCAAAATCCAATCAGTTGAGAAAACTACAAACCATGCCAAACAAACATATGCACTCTTTTCCACAAAAATGTGTGAACTCTTAACAGCGGTTGCAATTCACACCAAGCTCAAAAGCAATGTCTTCATACATGAATATGCAGCTTTGACAATGTAAAGCTCAAAACCATTTTGCAAAATTTCATTTTTATAACTGATATCCGAAAAACAATGGCACTTGCAAAAACTATAACGGCAGAACAGATCCAATCCACATAATCAACAGAATAGCAGCGTATTACTTTACAAAACATACAATGAAACAGTTCCAAATGCAGAAATGTAATACTACACTAAATACCGCACCTTTCTCAGCCAAAGGATTCAATTAACAATCGCAAACGAAACACATAAATCATCAAAAACAGCAACGAAAAGAGAGGGATTGAAATACCTTGGTACCCTGAGTACGGGTGACGAGAGTCTTCCCAACCTGCTTGATGTTAAAGATGGAGGGAGCCTTGATGTCATACCAGTCCTTCTTGGTAAAAGGATCAGCTCTGCAATCCACATCAACAAACAAACAAACACTCAGAAACTGATTTCGAAATCAAAACCAAGAAAAAAGTGAGAGCTCAGATCTGGTGACTTACGCTTTCTTCTTTCCTCCCTTCTTGCCCTTGGAGATTCTCTTGTTCTTCCTGTTACACACACACAGCAGAGCAGGATGTTAGATAAAGCTACGCACAGCGGTAAGAGAGAGGGAGAGATTGAGTACCCGACGGCCATGGTGGAGGAGAGTGTGGAGAGACTCGCAGAGACCAAAGTAAGCGAGAGGCGGAAGCGGCTCCTCTGAGAACTCTCTCTTTGCGATGGGGAACAAAAACCCTAATTCTTTCGTATAAGTAGGGAGGATGGGTGCCTTTTCCTGCCCTTACTGGACCAGGCTTTAGGTTTTAGTTTTCTTTCCTGGCAGCCCAACACAGGCCCAAGTATCCCTCATATTTTGGTGGCTAGAGATTATGGTGTATATAATATAGTTGTACGTTTTTTTATAAGATGTCACGCACTTCCTTGTCTATTAAGCATGTGGTATGTATGATTTAGAGGTTGTGTTATAGCAAGAGGCTTGGCTTCGCATTGAGTAGGGTGTTTAAGTTACAGGCACGCTCTCCCTTCTTCCGATTTTACTTGTCGGCGCTAATGGTAATCGCTAGGGCATGCGTGAATAGCCTTGATCTTGAACAGAAATAGGCTAGGTGAGGTTCAATTAATTTTCTACACCAATACACGGGCAAATCCAATTTCACTAGTTGCCTCATTGGATCTTAGATGGTTATGTATTTGGTGTTAGGTTGTTTAATGGCTTCGGTCCCGTTTAGTATAGCTTCGCTTTTTAAAAAAAATTAGTTTATATCCGAACTTTTAGATCTTATAGTGTTTTTTTAAAGATCAAAGAAAAACAGTTTTCTTGTATCCAAAAAATAATAATTACAAGTTATTGGCACTTAGTAGCAGCTTTTAGAAACAGCTGTCATAAAAACACTAGAAATTAATATATTTTAACTTTGCAGCAGTTTTAAAACTAATATTTACCAAACACAAAACCATTTTAATTCATAGCTGATTATTTTTGCAATATAACATAGGGAGAGTTTCTAATGAGGACCTTATAATGAAGACCAAATGAGGACTTTCAAATGAACGGTTGGATCAAGGTTTTGACTTTTAATTGATATTTTCTAATTCTCATGTGCATATCATCCAACCATTTATTTGAAAGTCCTCACTTGGTCCTCATTATAAGGTCCTCATTGGAAGCTCTCCCATATAACATAATCAGATTTTTTTTAAAGTCACAACAATACCAAACTAGCCGAACATCTATCCTCTTGTTTTATTGATCTCTCTTAACGAAATTAATCTTAGGATTAAATTCAGTATGTTACCCTGAACTTTAGGTCACTCATCAAGTGTGTCCTTGTTTTTTTTTTCTATCATGTGTACCCCTATACTCTGAAAATCTATCAAACTCGAACAAAATTCAAAATTACACCAAAAAATGACGTCATGATCTGACGTGGAAGAGATAAAGATGACCTACTTATCAGTTTCTAACCCCCCCCCCCCCCAAACGAGGGTAGAGATGTCATTATTTTGCTCATTTTACTGTTTTTTCCTTTTTGATTGAAACTGATATTTTTACTTTACCATCCTTTTTTTTCTTCTGTTTTCTTCTCCTCTCCTTCCTCTCTCGATCTCTCTCTGCAACTTTCATCTTCCACAACCCAAACCAAACGACGACGTAGAAGAAGTAGACCTCCACCACAAACAGCCCCAAACCGGGTCTGGGTCCGGCTCAGTCTGACCCGTCCAAGTCCCTCTCCCAGCTCCTGGAGCCTTACTCCAAAGGAGCAGCTCATCTCCCTCATAACCTTCGCCGCCTCCGCCGACTCCTCCCTCCGCAAACGCATCCGCTGCGCCGCCGACACCGACATCTCCCACCACAAGATCTTTATCCACGGCCTTGGCTGAGACACCACTCGCGAAGTCTTCGTCTCTGCCTTCGAGCCTTTCGGCGAGGTCGAGGACTCCAATCTCGTCATGGACAAACTCACCGGAAAAGCCAAAGGCTACGGCTTCGTCCTCTTTAAGACCCGCCGCTCTCAAAGCCCTAAGGGAGCCCAAGAAGACCATCGGCAGCCGCTGCGCCTCCTGCCAGCTCACCTCCGCCGGTCCCGACACCACACCAACATGGCGCCGCCGCCGTCTGAATCATGGTCCGGTAGAAAGATTCATGGAGGGCTAGGGTTTGAAAATAAATTTGGGGAAGATGAGAGTTGCAGAGAGATCGAGAGAGAGGAAGGAGGGAGAGGAGAAGAGAAGAAAACAGAAAGAAAAAAAAAAAGATGGCAAAAGTAAAAAAAAAATAAACAGTTTACTAATAAAAAAAATTAAAGTAAAATACGGTCAAATAGACATCTTTACCCTACCGTGAGGGGCGGGGCCGGCGGGGTTAGGAAACTAGATAAATGGGTCGTGCTTGTCTCTTCCACGTCAGATCATGACGTCACTTTTGGGTGTAATTTTGTATTTTGTCCGAGTTTGATAGATTTTCAAAGTTTAGGGGTACACGTGATTGGAAAAAAAAAAAAAAAAACACACCTGATGGGTGACCTAAAGTTCAAGGTAGCGCACTGAATTTAATCTTTAAATCTTATTTAGAATGAATCCGAGAGGTCAATAGTAACAGTGGTCATCACTCAATATATACACTTGTGACTTGTACGTGGCAAATAATACATAGTGAGCTGCACCGTATCACCTAAGTATAAAACAATGGAAAAAACTATTACCTACGATCGAGCAGTACTCGGGCTCTCCAAAAGTCCAAATCATTAGGTTAGGACTAATTCACACGTTCTATCCGAACAACGAAAACAAGAAACAAGTATGTAAATAATAGTGGTCATATATAATTAAAGATTTGAACAAGTATTTGTTTTGAGTTTCGTGTAGTAATGCTCAACAAGAAAGCTAGTAATCGAACTTTATGCTTTGTCAATCATGCTGGTGGCGAATTGGTTACGCTCCACAGTTGGCCAAATGTTTATTATGGAAATGAAATGATGCGCATTCTTTTGCCGATCTCTGCAATGGCCTATATGGAATGCAATTCTTCCTATCATCTGTTTCTCTCAACCTCACACACATCTCTGGTTGACCACAGAAGTAGTTACTCGAAGAGTTAAAGCTCTCCAACTTATGCAAAGAACAAACACTTGCCGGAATCTGCCCCGAAAATCCGTTATTTGCCACATTCAGTAGCTCCAAGCTCTTCATCCCACCCATTGACTCCGGCAATGAACCATCCAACTTATTATTGCTTACATCAAACACTCTCAATTTGTCCAAGCACCCAATATTCCACGGCAAACACCCTTCTAGTCCACTATTCGTTAGTACGACTTCGTTTAACGTATCCTTCATTTTGGCCAAGCTTGAAGGAAACCCACCTTTGAAGTTGTTGTTTGCTAACACGATCGCGGAGACTGTGGAGTTGCCGATGTTTTGAGGCAATGAACACTTGAACTTGTTGTTGTTGAGGAACAGGGCGTCGAGCTTTAAGTCGAAAAGGGCAGGCGGAATTCGACCTTCAAAGTTGTTGTATCTAATGTCCAAGTACTTGAGGGAAGGGAGATAGAGAACAGATGAAGGAAATGAACCTGAGAATTGGTTGTTACTAATGTCTAGCTCATAAAGAAGGTAAAGACCACGAAAGCTAGAAGGAATGGTGCCACAGAAGTTGTTTGAGTTTATGTGCAGGAGAGCTATGTCGACTAACAGGCCGAGTTCTTCAGGCAATGAACCGGCTATGTTGGCGTGGTTTAGGTCTACGCCGGCAACGGTAGTGATGTCAGGGTCATCAAGGGCCTGTGCACAGTAGACTCCTTTGTAGCTGCAGACATCGGGGCCGCACCAGTTGGCGGTGAAGTTATTCGGGTCGGAGGTGATGGCATATTTCCATGCTTGGAGAGCTTGGTAAGCCTTGTGAAGTCTAGCATTAACTGGAAAAGTTTGAGGGGAATAAGAAACTTGGTGCGAGGGTTTGGAGATGAAGGTGATCATAGAGACAATGATCAAAAGGAATAGAGTGAGATTTGGGGTTTTCATCATTTGAAGGAATGTAGTAGAGCTAAACATACAATATGCTAGCTTCTATATATGATGTTTAATTAAGATTGGAGTTTATATAACTTTGCTACCTAAAATCTCTTTAATTAGATTTAATTGACTTTTTGATTGATGAAATAGTAGGTAACAAGAATGTTCTTCATGCAAAGATGGACTGGCATGCATGATTATTGCATGGAAAGGAAAGAGGTGCTTCAATTCCTTGTAGACATCTAAAGAGGGTTGGAACGAAATTTGGCAGCTGATCCTACCAAACACACGGTTTTTTACCAGTTTCCATCGTCAATCTTTAAACTAATATATGTAGATAGATTACATTGTTGTTGAAAGAGATTAAGATACATATTCTTATGCAATTTTTCAAGTCATTTAATTGTTTAACCAAAAACTAGGTCTTGATGCAGAATAATTCTAAGTAGATTGCTACTTATATATTGATCGAGTACTGTCACCATTGCATATCTTTGTTCTTACTTGTTATTTGGGAAGTCAAATATTGAAATCACACACCCTCACACGGCAGAGCAGGTAGATAGCTTTTAATTTGTTGCATAATCAATTCAAGCATGCTTGAATTTTAGTTCATCAATTCTTTTGGCATTTGATTAACTTGTGATTTTGGGTTTGATTAAGTTTAAAGCGACTATATATTGCAAACTAGTGGATATATATATACTTCTTGTTTTTTATCAGAGATCATGTAAAAAGTCAAATGGATTTCATTGATTATGAGAGTTGGCTTGTACAGAAAATGGAGAATTTCTTGAGCAATACAATGACGAGTATATATATATATTGAGCACATAATAGGATAAAACAACCATGCAAACAATGGATGAAGTCCAAACTAATAAGCTACATCTTTATTGATCCGGATGAGTTGGAGACCACCTTTTTTCTTTCAGGGATAAGAGTCAAGCTCTGATCAATAAATAACGACGTTAGTTGCGTCAAGTTAGGGAATGGATACTCCGTATTACAAATAGCTACAAATATTCAAGTTTTAATAAGTTATATATGTAGTTAATTAAGCTGCGTGTTACTTTCTAAAGGTCGGTTCACGTATATTCTATATTATTAACAACTTGATATGCTCCACAAAAAGCGGAGTTGAGGATCCTAAAACCTAGAGTTTTGGTGAAAGGCTGCGGTAAATTCAGGCTGCTACGGTTCTTCTACAACACCTCATCTCGCTGAGGCGCTTGGTAGATGTGGTATGCTCTTGATGTAGGGCGTGTTTGGATTAGGTTGATGAATTTTTTTGAAGGCTTGGCGGCTGACAAGGAAGGTTCCTCGTATCGTCAACGACGTCTATATCCTGAAAAGGGTGGAGGCAATGCGTAGTTGGTGGTGTTTATGTATCTAGTCGGATCTCGATTAGAATAGGCATGTTTTGAGGTTTATGTGTGGCAGCGGCGTCCTGGTCGCGGTTTTGGAAGGCCACCGGATGCTTTACTCTAATGGTCGTACATGAGGGAGGTTTTTTTTTTGCTTTATAGTGTAGTTGTCCACCTTTTTAGACGTAGTTTTTCTTATTTCCCCTTCACTCTTTAGTTGTAGTTAAATAAAGAGCTTTGTGTTCTAGGATATTCTCTATGTGTGTCTTGGCCTTATGCCAATAGGATATGTAGTTAGACTAGATCTATGTATTCATATCCTTACCATATTGGTATTGTGTAATTCCCTATATAAAGGGCTCCTATCAATGAATAAGATGATGATTCTCTTGCTATCTCTTTGTCTCTACCATTAATCCTTCATCACGTTATCATGCACTTTGTTCTAACCCTAGAGCCAATAGCCCACCATTTTTTTTCTAAACCCTAAAAACCAAAA
>NC_020494.1:7167929-7179829 GCF_000184155.1 Fragaria vesca subsp. vesca
CATGATTTAGTTAATCATTGCCCAATACCACATTTGAAGACATGTTAAAAAGCATTGACATGCTAAGTTGTTGAAACTTCCGTGATTAGTAAGAATCAGGAAGAGCCCTATGATTGATGTAAAGATCAGGGGGAGGTGTGAACTTCAGGGGGAGTCTAGCACATACATACATGTCACTATCAAATGTGAAGGGTGCGTTGTACTCTTTTTTCCTACGATCAAGGTTCAGTTTTTCTCCCACAGGGTTTTTGTGACTTGACGAGGTTTTTGACGAGGCAACAGATCAGTACCATCGGCATATCAGCGCGCGGCACAAGGGGGAGTGTTCTAGGATATTCTCTATGTGTGCCTTGGCCTTATGCCAATAAGATATGTAGTTAGACTAGATCTATGTATTCATATCCTTACCATATTGGTATTGTGTAATTCCCTATATAAAGGGCTCCTATCAATGAATAAGATGATGATTCTCTTGCTATCTCTTTGTCTCTACCATTAATCCTTCATCACTTTGTTTTTATCTTGTATCAAAACTTGTTCTGCCTGACCTAGTAATAATTTGCTCTAATGTTCGTCATGTAGCCTTATAGTGTGTAGATTGGGTTTGCATCAGTTTCACGATTTACAACATACATCTCTACTCTAATATGTGCTCTGCAAGCTCGATTTATTTCTAGCATTTCTATAGTCACACAATGTCAAAAATCGTGATATCAAAGTGGTTCGGTTTGGTTCAGTAGTCTGTTCCAATCAAAACATTGGCTAACCATAGGAAAAATCTTCTGTACCGTCCGGTACGGAAGACAATGCCCTAACCATATACCTCTTTAGAAAGACCTAATTCGATTATAATCCAATTTGACCCAATTTGGACAAATGGCCCGAGCCGCCCGACCCATTTCACCCTGATTAGTGATTTAACCATGGCTCAGAATTTTGTAGAAGCTTTACTTGAAGACTAGAAGCTCCTCTCTCTCATAAACCCTACTGAAAACGAGAGTGTGTAAAAGCAAGCATTAACAATGGCAGAAGCAGAGGGAGGATCAGATAAGAAGGCGAGTGGAGTCGAGTCTCTGAAAGACAAAGGAAATGAGCAATTCAAAGCTGGGAATTACCTCAAAGCCGCCGCTCTCTACACTCAGGCCATCAAGCAAGACCCACAAAACCCCACGCTCTATAGGTACCTTGCCCACTTCAAAGTTCTCTGCTTTTTCAGTTTCGAGTTTGATGTATTAATCAAAATGCCATCTTGATTGGTTTTGCTCGCAGTTCACTTGATTTGTTCACATGGGTTATGTTTTTTACTAACATTTTGGTGATCTATGTCTCGTGTTGTGGAGTTCAATGGTTCAAAGTTGTTTGCTTTTCTTATGTAGAAACTCATTTGATTTTGTTTCTGTATTGTTTGATGTTGTTTATAAGCGGCATTTTCGTTCTTAATTTGCACCATTGTTATCATAATGTGTTGCCCCGGATTAGTTCTACTTTTCAGCTGCTGCTTCGGGCATTTTGTAACTATAGGAGTTGGAGGGGTTGAGAGTTGATGTAGAAATCAGTTGTTGGTTAGTGCCAGCAGTACAGTTAAATTTATTGTTAAATTTGTCAACATTTAGATTTACAACAGTAATTTTTGAACTTTTGCTCCAGCAGTATTGCTAAATTGTATACATTAGCTAAGTTTTAGTTAATTGTCTCCCAAAGATTGATAAATTTATCAATTTTCTCTATCAATTTCTAAATTTATCAATTTCTTAAGTATACTGCCAGAGCAAAGATTCATTTAAAAATTGATAAATCTCTAATTTTTTTCAATTTATCAATGCTGCTGGAGATGCTCTTGTGCTTTTGAGAAATTGAGATGCAAAAGGGTTTCACCTTCCCCTTACCGGAAGAAAGTTAGGCACTTAGATGAACCAGATACAGGTTTAAGGGATCTTCTGTGGGGATTGAGTTTTCGACTCATGTAGTATGATGGAAGTGCCTCACAAACTGGAGTTAGGTGCCTCAGTTGGCATGTACTTAGGGCGCAACCCAGACTATTCAATCCCGATTATCTGATATAAGAATTTGTACTGTTTCTTTATAGAAGGTAAGTTTTTGGCATCAGTTCTGCCTACCGGATGGAAGTATTCTGAGCAAAGTTTATGCAAGAAAAAATCAGCCATCGGGAATTTATGGATATGCAAGGAGAAAAAGACTTTGTTTGTGTAAAAATATCCACCTTGTTACCACAATCAAACTGTCAAATTTTGATTATGGCCTTTTTTTTTTTCTATGCAATGTTTGGATACATCTGCTCCCTTTGCTCCCTATTTTCAACTGCTATAGGAAGTTTCAGGTTCCGTTACGTACAGTTTCTGCTTCAACAACTGCTACCACATTTTTTTTCCTTCACATTTTAGCATTAGTTAAGAAAATGGGATGTTTGGAAAATCGTAGAGGAGGTTTATGGTAGCCCAAGACTAGTTTCTGGGTAGGTGGGCACTCTCTCTCTCTCTGTTGTTGTTGTTGATTTTGTTTCAGAATGATAATTATTCGACTTTCTTTATATATTCTCATTTGGTGTTATATGCTGGGATTGTTTTCTTGTAGACTGAACTTTAAGGAAGTTCATGCAGAACATAGAATAGTCTTCATATGAATCTTGGACTAAACAAATCAGTACTGTCAAAAGAATAAGCTATATAGGCTGATTTTCTACATGTAACAAAGCATGCATGCCGTGTGATGGATTTTCTCTCTATTTAACTTTTTCAATTTCCAGCAACCGTGCTGCTGCGTTTCTGCAGTTGGTCAAGCTTAGCAAAGCCCTTGCTGATGCTGAAACAACAATTACATTGAACCCCAAGTGGGAAAAGGTAATTTTCTCTTTCTTCAAACATACTTGGTGGTCAGCAAACATTACTGATTAGTGATGCTGTCATTTTTTCTTTAATTGTTATCTCCCCCTCGAGAAGTGAAGAGGTTTCTAAATGTACCATTTTGATTCACCTCCAGGGATATTTCAGGAAAGGATGCATATTAGAGGCCATGGAGCAATATGATGATGTATGTCCTGAAGCTTTTTCACTCTTTCCATTGTTTCTACTGGCATTGTGGGCAAGACCACATGATTTTTTGTCCACTGCTGATATTCCTAGTGTTCATCACCTTTTGTGTAGGCTCTGACTGCTTTCCAGACAGCTTTGCAATATAACCCAAAAAGTGTAGAAGTATCACGAAAGATGAAGAAAATTTCTCAGTTGGCGAGAGATAAAAAGCGTGCTGAAGAGGTGGAGAAAATGAGATCTAATGTTGATTTGGCAAAACATTTGGATGAACTGAAATCCGAAATGGTGAGTCTATTTGTCAAGCTAGGAGTCATGATTTTTCTTTATCACTTTTCTTCCATAATGTTGTGCATTGTCATATAGTGATATCATCTCAATGTAAATATGGAATTCCTCAGTCATTTACACAGGTCAATCTCTGTTTCTGTTTGCTTTTTTATTCTTTGCCTAAATGTTGGACTTTCTGTCTTTCATAATCATACTTGTAAACTTTCTTAGCTCCCTAAACTGTGTACTGCAAGTAAGAATTAATTCATATTCTTAGCATCTTTTATAGAGACGGTAAATGAATCACCGTGGTTGGTTTGTTTCAATCACTGCTAACAAGGACTGCCACTCTTTCTCTTTGCAGTCTGGAAAGTGTGGGTCTGAAGAATGCGACGATGCATTCTCTTTTCTGGTTGAGACAATGGAGGCTGCTGTAAAATCATGGCACGAAACTTCAAAAGTGGAGGCTAGAGTGTACTTTCTCCTTGATAAAGAAAAAACAGACACTGAAAAGTATGCTCCAGCTGTGAATATTGATAAGGTATTGACTGTTAGGTTGTGATTGTATATATCTTACGAGCCTTTCTTTTTGTGTTACGATAAGTGTGTTATTCCAACTTACGTTTTTCGTCTCATATGTTAAGTCAATGTTATTCAAGCCCTGAGCCATTGTTCTCTGCTTGTTAACCATACTAACATGTGAAAACTTCTAAACTAACAAATGCTTGCCTGTTGTTTCAGGCCTTTGAATCACCCGATACACACAGAAATTGTTTTCCTTTTCTTAGGCAGTATGCTGAGGATTCTTTCTCTAGAGCAGCTTGCTTGGTGACTCCCAAGAGTATCATGTCTTACCCACAGGTATATCTACCTTCACTTGTGTTTTACAATGGCATAAATTCAATCATCTGAGGGAAACAGATTCAGTGTGACATGATAAAACTTTGCTTTCCTAACTCTGTTTCATTTGTAATTTACTGATTTGGATGGTTGCAACGGCCAATAATAATGTTGCTCATAGATGCTTTTGAGGTTTGCCAACAAGTTCTGTCATAGATTTTTATCATTATCTTTAAGTCACTCATTGTTAAGGAGTTTATGGAGATTTAAGTTTGGTAGCATGTGCCCAAGTCCTTTGTCTTTGTGGGAAGTGCTTATGTGTGTGTTCCATGTAGCCTCTGTGGAAAGTTTACCTCTATGAGGGTTCAATACTCCAACTTGTGTCCTTGTCTGCTTCAAAATCCCTTGCATGATGTTTGCATATTAAAGTTTTTCTCACAAGAACATTGCATATTGGAGCCTTCTAAAAAAATCGTTGTCCTATATTTCTTTCCTGATATAAATGCAGTACTGGTTTCAGACTACATATGGGCCAATCAGTTTTCTAGCATGGACAGAATTACCAAGTTCATTCATTTAGTGCAGTTTGTGAATGGCTATCATAGATTCACTAGCTCTAGCTGGTCATACAAATTTTTAAATCCAACTAATATCGTGGGGCCAAATCTATGATCTGAATAGAGTGGATTATGACATTTATAAATGGAATTTGTAATTAAGAAAGAGGTTTCAGTGATCATTTGCTTTTTGCAGGTTTGGAAAGGTCAAGGATCAAGGAAGTGGAAACATGGGCAACAGGATGGTTTCTTTGTTCAGTTTGAGGCACCTTTCTTGCGAAAGTTGTGGTTTATCCCTAGTTCCACTGAACTGGGCCAGACATTATGCAGGTATATCTCTCTCTCTCTCTCTCTCTCTCTCTCTCTCTCTCTCTCACGCACACACACATGCATGCAATATTTCCATGAGGTAGTGCACTGTATTTTAAAATTTTATCAACTTATATACCAACAATATATTTTAAAGTCTGGGTATCAGTGCCATCTACTTGTAATGTGTATCAGTACACAGGTTATATTTGATAGTTGTGATTCTTCCCACATTGAAAGTTTAACTATCATGTTGTGTTTTCTCCTAGTGCACAAGTATGCCCTTGTTTTTGTTTAAGAGAATGAAGGAATGGAAAGTTTTCAAAACACATTTAAGGTGAAAATACCACACTTCTACAGCTATGGAGAAGGATACTGTGTTAACATTATAGCAGTGGATTTTCTTAGAATATCCTTCAAGGGCAAGGGGTAGGAAACCGTAGGGGGTTCTTCATTTACATCTAAGCATGCTTATGGTTCTTAACATAAGTTTTAATGATATAGAATTTCTTTTGGAGGTAGGTAATTCTAAATATTTGTGCCTCTTTCAGGGATCCGGAAGATTTAGACATCAGTGCCCATGAATTGATTCCGCGCCTATTCAAAGAGAAGTCCTCCAAGTCATAGGCAGCTTCATTTGCATGTAGTTGGACAGAAATCTGAGGCCCACTTTAGCAGTATTCTAAAGAGCAGACAGCACTGGTGCCAGCTTTTGCCTTACTGAGAATCTCAGATGTAAGGTCTTCTTTGGCCTGGTGATTTGAAGGAAGGTGCTTTACGTATTCATTCAATGCATCTACCAGAGGTTTTGTTTCCCCCATTCCCAGAAAATTGTGGCGGTTTTCTCTCTCTATTTTGTTCCTTTTTTTCTTTCTTTCTTTTTGCTTCTTTGAAAGGATGTTACGCCTTTAAAGAGATTCCTTATTGTGAGATTGCCTATCCTGATTTCATACCGGGTTGATTCCAACATATACATATTAGTGTTGCCTGTATGGTGCAAAGACTTGAAACTTGGTGCTATATTTCGTCTGTCATCGTTTATACAGCGATATATAACTGATTACAGTTATATATACACAAGGTGCTTTGACTGATTCTGCTCAGCATTCAGTACTTTATGATTGTATCCGAGACATTGTGGCCAATGAAACATTTTCTGACTGCATAATTTGTTGATTGATAGGCAGTGAATTCCTATATTGAGTACCAGGTTATTCAAATCTGAAAAGGAAGTCTTTTTAATTTCATTTCCCTCCAGACTGCATTCAAGAAGCTTGCGGTGTAAAATTTAGTGATTTACAACTACAAGTATCTTTAGGGGAATACGACTGCATTTCAACTACAAGTTCATTGAATTTCAGACTACACTCCATGGCCCTCAGGCGGTACAGGAAGACAAACCGCCTACAAGCATCATCTACAATTTTCAGCCACCACATCTACTACAACTACCAAAGCTTTAAGCACTATGTGTCTTCCATGCTTCTTTTCTCCCACCTTGTAGTTAGGTAAAACTGAAAACTTTCATCTGACGTCTCTTCTTACAGAGTAAACGTTGTCCTCTGGTGTCTTTGCCTTTTCTTCCCCTGGATTGGGTTTGCTGCTTTTCAGTTGGAACTTACATGATGTTACTGTATCTCCCACAGTAACAAACATCCATTCCTGACCAATGGTTTCAAAGAACTTCGAAGTATCCAGCTTCTTAATCACTTCACTTGTTGGGTTTGCTGATACAAGCTAATTTATCCATAGAAATAAACTAATTAGCTATCAAAATGTGTCAATGTAGAACATGAAATGTTTTCAATTGGAATACAGCTTCTTACCTTGAGACTCTTTCTGTCTAATTTCTCTCGACCTCTTCTAGCATATGGATCCCACTCGTATCAATGCCTCCAACACCTGTAATTTGTTGTCAATGTTAGCAACTAATTGGGAGGTGAGAAAGATGTTAATCTGAAACTACAGCAGTACTTGTTGCTAATGTCTAGTATAACATATTGTAAGCTTGTTTGTCCAGTAGCTTTTATCCTATCTTCCTCTTCATCTATCCACCTTGAGATCCTGAGCACAAGATTAAAACCAAATCTCATATTAGTACTCTACATGTCTTGTTTGACATTAAAATTCTTGTATAAGTACAATTATTTGTAAATTTTACCTTTCCCTCTACATGTTGGAGACTTGAGTTTTGCCTCCAGCATAGTTCACCGCAGTTCTGGAAAATGGTGCTGCAAGTATTGAATCGTTATATCAATCAATAAGTGGTATGATTTGAAGACTTTTGTAAATGCATGGAGTGATGGAGGAAGATTTAAGCACGGTGTTGAAAGAGGTATGATGTACCTGCTGATAAGGGGCAACAAGTGCAAGACCCTATTATGTTCATCATTCCGAAAGCGATTATTTCTTTGTTTCCATCAATGTGATAGTTCTCAACTGTGGCAATTATACGAAATCCTAACATGCAATTAGACGAAATCCTAACCTGCAATCTTCATCATAAGTTAAATTAAACACAAACCGAATCCGAAAAGCAAACGTAAAATCAAAACCTAACCCAGATCGATGCTCAAAGTCGAAGAAACAAGTATATACCGCATCATCGAAGGCCGGTTCGGTACCTCGAACCTGAAACGGCACGCCGTATTGGAGATTGGAGAGGCATGCAGATCTCCGTTTTCTGGAATTGAAACGCGACGAGACAAAGGATTGGCATTGATGTGGCTCTCGTCCATGAGAAGGAGACGATCGGCGAAACCCTAGAAATGAATTTTGTGGGGATAAAGAGTTAAGTTTTGTATTGTTGTCTTTCTGGTATATATGCTCTTGTTTCCTAGATTGTTGATAGAGGTCGGCACATATTTTTATATACAGACTAGTCATGCTATGGAAGTATGGAAGCTGTCATTGTTGTACAGACATCTCATTCTTTTGGAGACTGAATGCTACTCATGAAAGCAGCTGATTCAAAATCAAAATAGGTATTTGTCTTTGTTAATGCTCAACTATTTGTACAGTATTTGTTGTATGACAAACAAGCAATGAACCTGAGAACACCCTAGCCCCAAACCAATGCACTTCTGACCTAACAGGAAGGCCAAAAATTATGTTGCGCTAAATGCTCTATCATAAGTTCATAACTTCAACAGGTGCGGCCCTCTAGCTTACATGGTTGAAATAGCGAGTGTAAAATCTGCAAGTATTTACATATATTTGCCTTTTACTGATATATAATATTAGAAACCGAAACTGATTTCAAAATTGTGCATGTGTTATCTGTAGATTATTAAATCTATAGAGCACTTCAAATTTAGAAACTATAACCAACTTCCCTGAAATCTTATATCTTTATCAATAGCTAGCATATTTACTTCATTTGTCTAGCCTAACCTTCTTTTTGTCTACCACCTTGTTGATCAATGGTTAGATAAAATAACAAAGTTTCACATGATTTGATTCCTTCTTAAAGATTAGACATTATCCTCTGCTGGCTTGGCTTTATCTTCTGGTGGACTGGGTTCGCTGCTATGTAATAGGAACTTACATGCTTCTACAGCATCGCCCACTGTAACAAACATCCATTTCTGACCAATTTTGTCAATGAACTTTGACACTTCCATCTTCTTAATAACTTCGCTTCTTGGGTTTGCTAATACAAGCTAATGGATATCCAAAGAAAGAAAGAAACTAATTAGATAATGTATCAATGTACAACACGAACAAGTGAAAAAAGGAATTCAACTTCATACCTTGAGACTCTTTTTGTCTAAATTTTTCTTGACCTCTTCTAGCATGCTGATTCCACTCGTATCAATGCCTCCGACAGCTGTAAATTGATTTCAGTGTTAGCAATTGATTGCGAGGCGATATAGAGATTATTTTGAAACTGTTGCAGCTTGATACTTACTGCTAATGTCTAGTATAAGGTATTGTAAGCTTGTTTCTCCAGAAGCTTTTATCCTGTCTTCCTCTTCATATATCCATCTTGAGATCCTGAGTTCAAAATTAGAAGCATATATCATAATAGTACTCTATATATCTCAATTTCAAGATTAACATTCTTCTGTATACATAAGTGAATGCATATGTAGTTTACCTTTCCCTCAAATAGTTAGCATTGGCAAAGTATATGGGTGAATCGATCTGAAGAATGAGAATTCCTGGAACATTGTTTGCTGCTGGGTATTGATCAACGCTTCTATAGATGGACGTTTCCGGAAGGTTGCCTAAATTGAGAGTCCTGGGTCTTGTTATAAATAGGATGAGTCGTAGCAAAGAGATTACAACCGCAATGGAAAGACCAATCAAAACACTGCCAAAACTAACACCCAAAACTGCACCCATGCATATCATAAAATCAATCTTATCTATCTTCCAGAGGTGGATGATTCCCGGGATGTCTATGACGCCGAGCATGGCCACAATTATAATGGAAGAGAGGGACACTAGCGGTGTGTACTGGAACAATGGTGTCATAAATAACACTGTCAACAACATCATAATCGCCATGACTATGGGTGAGACCTGAGTTTTGACTCCGGCATTATAGTTCACCGCAGTTCTTGAAAATAGTCCTGCACGTATTCGATCATTGCTTGTAACAATCAATAAATGGACTCGATTTGAAGACTGGTTATTATGTACCTGAAGCTACGGGGCAACTAGTGCAAGAGCCTATTATGTTCATCAATCCGAATGCGATCATTTCTTTGCTTCCATCAATGTGATAGTTCTCTAGTGCGGCAAAACTTTTTCCACAAGCTATTCCTTCCTGTATTTGCAGTTTTGCACAACCATTCCATGACAATTGAAACCTTATTTTTATTTATTTTAAAATAATAAAGATATGATGTTATGTTGTTAAACCATATATCAATATATAGATATTTGCCAGGAGCTCATAACTTACAGCAAGGGCAATAATACCACAAATCAATCCAGCTTTTATAGAGGTGGCAAGATGGCGTGACTTAAAAACCGTATGGAAGTCAGAAACAGTTACAGGGTTCAGCCCTTCCTGAAGGTGCCCGATCTACAAAAAAGAAGCACATATGTATGGTGGGATATTTGATTAAATTTCATGCAAATTATATAGTTATCTTCTTATCAATGATAATTAGCTGAGTATTTACCGCACGAATGTTGTGTTTATGATCAGCATGGGTTAGGTAAACTAGAAGGCTCCCCACGATAACGCAGAACAATGGCGCCAGTGCACTTACCCAAAACAATGATGGTCTTTTCATGCTCTGTTCATAGTCATAAGTAACCAACATAAACAATCGTCACTGTAGATAAACCTCTAAAGTATGTAACGGGCAAAACCAGAAAGGGTTTTCTATATAATACATATCATTTCCTTCCTTTGAGCTAAGCTTTAAGTTGATGGGTTCAGCCGAAAATTCAACTTACCCAGAACAAACTATCACTCTCTCTCAATAACACAAAATTCAAATCAAACCGGTGATCGGCGACAGACTCAATTGATATGGGGCGGTCGAGAAAGAGATAAGAGAGGATATAGATTTTGAGAGCTTATTCACACACACACATGTATATAAGGGCAGGGGGATTGTATTCGAATTCTCTTCCTACCAATATCGCTGAAAAAAGATAACATCTACTTACAAAGATTTTAGCAAGAAAGAGAAACAAGACGGAACCACATCCCAACAGAGCAGGTTCCCATTTCCACTGCAATATATAACCGCAATAAGAGGCTGGTCAATTAATTCTATCTGAAGTGTCAAATCACCACTACAATTTAGAGCTATGGCCACACACACACATCTGTCTTTTCCCCCCTAATACCCCACCATAACCACGAATGAACGTGGCCTTTAGTCATTTGCTACACTGCAGCAACAAAAAAGAGGAATGTGGAGTTTAGCGCCGTAACAATGGGCTGAATTGTCACATTTTTTTTCAAATGTGACATGGTGGGCCCTAAAATGTTAAGTTGTCCCAGATCTGAATTCTTCTATTACTATATTAGTTGAAGCCACATTTGTTTTTGGTTCGTGGCTTCATCACCAGAAAAAAAAAAATTATTGAACAATGAATTACTAGATATATCAAAATATTCTCAAATTTATAGTTAATGAATACAATAGTATATGAAGCAATTTTCCTGTACTACGAAGAACATAGCAACTCCTTTCTACCAAAACAATCTACTTAATAGCTTTCCGACTCTCCTTAACCTCCAACAACGGGTCTGCTTTAGAATTCTGAACAAAATGGAAAGGATATCAAACCAAGAGTTGTTACCTAAAACTGTCAATTACAAAACAAAGAAGTGAGTTAATCCAATTACAATACATAATGATAGCAGAATCAAAGAAAATTTCTATTTAACAAAGTCAGATATTCAGAAAACTGGTTACCATAATCTCATATGTCCATGTTTCTTTCCTTGGATCTGTAGTAAAAGGTTCATAAACTCAAGTCAATTTGTACAATAATTGTGGTATAAAGCTTGCTACAGACTATTAGCATCATGATTGTGAAAAACAAAACTGATGAATAACTTATTTCCAATCACAACATAAGCATCATAGAAGCTATACATATCAATATCTACAACAACTTGAACATGTAAATGTAGTATGATACATAATCTTTGATGCAGGAGTACCTGTTGTTCATCATTTTGATAGAGTGATTAATGGTTGGACTATGAAATTATATTTAACAGTTGAAGGATGAAATTACCAATACCCATTTCCAGAGATATCTCTTCTTGGATGGTAGTGGTCATAGCTATAAGCCTATAACTTCCTGCATATTGTAATAATCTCTATCAGAGAAGTAAAAGGAACAAAGGGATGAAGTACGTAATAATTACATTCAACTAGGAAAAGAAAACAATATT
>NC_020494.1:7180131-7194026 GCF_000184155.1 Fragaria vesca subsp. vesca
GAAAAGATGCAAGTGAAGTGAAGAGTTGAAGAGAGAGAGAGAGAGGTTTTTTTCGATGAATTGAGAGAAAGAGAGATGAGGGTCCATCTTTACACATATAATATTAACTTCTACTTTTTTGGTGAACATATAAGAGGATTTTTTAATGGTTTGAGTAGAAAGACAAAATGTGAAAAGCAATAAAATATGTACTCAACCACATTTATAAGCATTCGTGGGTAATTTGCAGACTATTTTTCCCTCAACAGTGAAATTTCCCACACTATTTTTATATGTGGCCAAGAAAATGTCGTTGTTTCTTAAGATTGTTGTAGTGAAAGACGATATATAAAGAAAGAAACATATCAAATGGGGTTTATATTGTAGAATTTTTGAGACTCTGAAGATACAGAAATATATACCTCGTGCAATTGGGTAAAGACCGATACGAGGACAGAGACAACATCTGATTTTCGAGTGAATTGTGTTATCCCTAACAGCGCTTTAAGTTGTTGCAGACTCACAGTAATGGCTACTCCACCCATAAAACCCATTATTGTTGCATGAGAAAGAAAGTCCACCACAAAACCAAGCCTCCACAAGCCATAAAAAATATTGTCAGTCTTATACATGTTAATTTACTTATGTAAATAAAGTGTTTTGTTCTTTAAGAGATTCTTAATTTGGCAAATCATAGTCATTTTTGTTCATATATACCTTAAGAAGCCAAGGCAAGCCTGAAAAATTCCAGCAAAAAAGGTGGAGGTGAGAGCCATCTGGAGATAGAGTTCAGGGTTTTCAGTAGGGCTAACTTCCTCCGACAAGGTATTAGCTAGCAGAACCAATGAAACAACCGTCGGTCCAATTGCAATATGCCTTGAGGTTCCGAGAATTGCATACACAAGTGGAGGTACAAAACTCATATCTACACAATACACCATCTCATTCTTGTACAATCACGCGTAGATTTAAAGTATATATGAAGAACAAAAAATAAGATATATATGTACAACCATATCTGATAACTTACATATGCCAATGATTGGCGGCATGTTAGCCAAGGTCGCATAGCTGATCCCTTGAGGAACTGCGAGACTGGCAATGGTGACTCCAGCAATAAGATCAGACTTGAGGTAACCCAAATTGTAACGAGGAGCCCACTCGAGGATCGTAAAGAAGTACTGCAAACCCAGAATTGCTTTTTTGGATGCAGGTTGGTTCTTAAATCTTCTCAAAGGATCGTCAGAAAAGAAAGTCTCTTTCAGTGACAACTTCACAGCCGTTAGAAGCGGCTTCAGTGGTGGAATCTCAACTCGTTGAGGACTAGACTGATCGTGATAATAGTCTGGATCTTCCATTTTCGAGCAGATCACTTCAAAAATAAATCAGGAATGAGCCTTCGCGATATCAAGTATATGCACTTGAGTTTCAGGAAGAAGATATGAATACTATTTTATAGGAGTGTAGGTTTCTAACTTTTCTTAAAAGATTTCGAGTAAACTTGAGGATAAAAATAAGGATGAGAGCGCATCATTTTACTTAGTTACTTTTTTTCCTGAAGAGATTCACCATTCCACGTATGCCATATAAAGCATCATGCACATGATTACTATGTGCTCAAATTATGACCCCGTATGAATAATTCTCCTTAATTAGTTTAAAAAGCTTTCCAAATAAGTAAACATATTTGTAAAGAATAATGCTAGTGAATCGAACCACCTTTTACTCACCTTACATTGCTCTATTTGTACATGACAATAACTTCTATTTCAATCTCCAAATTACTTTCATGCTTTAGATGCAAGCAACTGCATCTAGCAACAATAAATCACTGCCAAGAAAGGAATAGAGAGGATGACAAAATTAAGAAATGGGCACTGATATGGGGCCTTAATGAGGCCTAAAATTTGTGTCTCAATCCTATGTATAATGCCATATAAGTAAATAAAAGTATTTATTTCTAATTTCACATAATATATTTTGCCAAATCAGAATATTAATTGCATTACCAAATTGTACTATTTTTATTTCTTTTTAGATTTTAAAGGGTGAATCAATGGTACTAACATACTTTATCAAGTAATTAATGAAAATAAATATTACGTAGTGGTGGTAGTCATTAATTATGTATAAATTTTAAGAATGTTTCTTACCTATTGAATTAGTTCTCCAAATATTAATTAGTTGCTAAAAGTAAATATATAATATAATTTTGTTTCGATGTTAGTATTGTTATTTAATTAGAAAGATATAATATATTTTTTTTCACTAATAGACGGATTTAAAAAAAGAAGAAAAAGGGGTATATAACCATTTGTATTAATAGTCTCAAGCTAGAATATCATCACATGTACAGATGTACTATTACATTATAAAATTGATAGCCGAGCTAGAAAGTTATCCTACACAAGGATAATTTGACTGAAAGCTTTCTTGGTCAACTTAAAATAACTCATTTATTACATGATATAAGATATTTAATGTGATGTATCTATGTGATTTGGCAAGCCACATAAGTTTGAGGCTAAATTAATTTTCCTTAAGAAATCTACTACATTGTTCGGATAAGGGCACTGATATGGCGCCTTAATTTGTTGCCTTTATTTTATGTCTTATGCCATGTAAGTAAAGAAATATATTCATTTCCAATTCCACATAATAAATCTAGCCAAATCGTAATATTGTATTACCAATGTTACCATCTCTATTCAATGATATTAATGAACCTGTTGATTTGTAGCCATTAGTTGTGTTTAAATATTAAGGAATGTTTTTATATATTGAATTAGATGAAGATTAACTTCTTTTTTCTTCAAATATTAATTAGTTTTGTCAAACTTAATTTGTTAAAAAAATAATCATAATTCATCCAAAAAACACTTATATAATACAGATTATAATTCCTCGGATAATCTGTATTTGAGAAAACAGATGGGGAGATGAGGAATTATACTTTTGAGGGGAGTATAACAAATAATACTTTTGAGGATCTGAAAGGAAATTGAATGAGCAAGGAAATTGGAAGGTTGATTATATTGGCAGGAGAAGGAATAATGCAGCGCCTTTGCTTGCTGCATATATATGCGTGTTCTTTAGAACAGGCCGGATGAGTCTTACTTTTCTATACCTAGGGTGATTGAAGCTGTGATTGCAGCTGAGTCGTTGTGTCATGTTTGATCTTTGATCTCATTTGAATAAAGGGTTGTCACTTTCGATTTAAAAAAAAACTTTTGAGGAATTATAATCTGTATTATAGAAGTGTACAAATTTGGCGTGCCCATGAACACAATGCATTTAAGAAGTACTACTATACATGATTTTCAACATTTGAGTGTAAAATATATAGTTCATTTCTTTATTGATATTGAGATTACATCCAAGTCCCCTCAGGCAGTACCGAGCATCATCTACATTTTTCTGCCCCTGTTTTGTGAATTGAAATATCAAAGCTCAATACTTAATCCTTGTAGATCAAAGTCAGATAAAATCAAAACTTTCATCCTACTTCATTGCTCCCTGTGGATTAGACATTGTCCTCTGGTGTCTTTGCGTTTTCTTCTCCTGGATTGTGTTTGGTGCTTTGCAGTTGGAACTTACATGCTTCTACAGCATCTTCCACTGTAACAAACATCCATTCTAAACCAACTGTTTCAATGAACTTCGCGTTATCCAGTTTCTTAATCACTTCGCTTCTCGGGTTTGCTAATACAAGCTAATGTATCCAGAGAAAGAAACTAATTAGCTTATATCAAAATGTATAATGTACAACATGAAAACGTTACAAATGGAATACAACTTCATACCTTGAGATTCCTTCTATCTAAATTTCTCTTGACCTCTTCTAGCATGCTGATCCCGCTCGTATCTATTCCACCAACAGCTGTAATTTGATGTTAACGTTAGCAATTAACTGCGAGGTGAGATATATGTTAATTCGAGGCTGCTAGCTGCAGTTTGATACTTACTGCTAATGTCTAGTATAAGGTATTGTAAGCTTGTTTCTCCAGAAGCTTTTATCCTATCTTCCTCTTCAAATATCCACCTTGAGATCCTGAGCACAAGATTAGAAGGATATCTCATATTAGTATAACGGTAGACATTAACATTCTTCCATATATATACAAGTACTTGTATGTTTTACCTTTCCCTCAAATAGTTAGAATTCGCAAAGTATATGGGGGAATCAATTTGAAGAATGAGAACTCCTGGAATGTTGTTTGCAGTTGGGTATTGATCAACGCTTCTATAAACCGAAGTGTTTGGAATTTTTCCTAAGTTGAGAGTCCTGGGTCTTGTTATGAATAGGATCAGTCTTAGCAAAGAAACTACAACCGCAATGGATAGGCCAATCTCAACACTGCCAAAAATAACACCCAAATATGCACCCATGCATATCATACAGTCGATCTTATCTATCTTCCAGAGGTGGATGATGGCTGGGATGTCTATGAGGCCGAACATGGCCATGACTATAATGGAAGAGAGGACCACTAGTGGTGTGTGCTGGAACAATGGTGTCAAAAATAGCAGTGTCAACAACATCATAATCGCCATGACTATGTTGGAGACTTGAGTTTTGCATCCGGCATTGAAGTTTACCGCAGTTCTCGAAAATGGTCCTACAAGTATCCAGTCATAAGCTCTCACATACAATCGATAAATATTCACACTGTTATTTCTATAGGCAGAGTCATGCACGATGTTGAAAGAGCTAGGCATGTATATTACCTGCTGACAAGAAGCAAGAAACGCAAGAGCCTATAATGTTCATCATTCCGAAAGCGATCATTTCTTTGTTTCCGTCAATGTGATAGTTCTTGACCGTGGCAAAACTTCTTCCAACAGCTACTCCTTCCTGTATAATCGCCACCAATCCAAGATGATTGGATTTGAACGTTTAATTTTTCCAAAACATGATATCATGATATGTAATCTTGTTTGATTATCATTAGAGAACTTACAGCAAGACCAATGATACCGGAGATCAACCCAGCTTTAGCGGAGACGGCAAGATGACGAGACTTAAAAATCTTTCCTATGTCAGACACAGTTACAGGGTTCATGCCCTTCTTAAGAGGCCCAATCTACAAAAGCAAATAGATATGTAAAGTTGAACAAAACAAGCATGTAATATTACTGTTATCTTTTGAATCAATGATTCGTTAGTGAAGTATTTACCACTTTGATGTTGTGCTCGTCGGCATGGGTCAGGAAAACCAGAAGGCTCCCCACGACGACGCAGAATAATGGCGCCAGTGCACTTACCCAAAACAAAGATGGTCTTTTCTTGCTCTGTTCATAGTCATAATCAAATTAACATTAATATTTACCTTTAATGGTTAGAAAATCCATCCAACTTCTTAGTAAAGCTATGTTTTATGCACATTATAGTAGTAATATATTTATGGATGATCTAAACTTCATAATTAAGCTATAGTTCCTTTGCTTATATACACACAAATAAGGCACAAATTTTAGAGGTTTCGAATAATTACATGCATATACTACTTACAATGAATTTAGTGAGGAACAGAACGAGGAGGAAACCAAAGCCCATCGCAGCAGGTTCCCATTCCCACTGCAATATGTAACCACGTAAGAACCAAGTCAACACCACTTCGATTAATTCTATAACTTGGATGTCCAAAAAAGATAAATAAAGAGAGACATATATAAAAAACCGGAGCGGATTCTACGCATTTGCACCATTAATGATTTAATGTGCAAGTTATCAAATCGATGTATGCGAAGATCCAATGAAGACTGGAGACCCTATATTCATTCATTTCATTTTCATTTTTGATCTGATCAAATTAAGCGCACATAATAAGAGTACCTCTTATTCGACCTCAGATCATCACCTCTTGTGTTGGAAATACTTAGAACTATTTTTTTAGGTTTTAATTCTGTTAACGGTATTAAGATACATACATGATAATGTGATATGGATGACCAGATCAAAATATTGAATATTAGTTGCTCGGTTCACTTGTACATCGATGCGTAGAAGAATTTTTGATAAA
Organism: Fragaria vesca subsp. vesca; assembly: GCF_000184155.1. Lineage (NCBI taxonomy): Eukaryota > Viridiplantae > Streptophyta > Magnoliopsida > Rosales > Rosaceae > Fragaria > Fragaria vesca. Next base: position 7,186,134 of record NC_020494.1, read on the forward strand.
AACATATATATACCTCGTGGAAGTGATTAAAGACCGATGTGAGGACAGAGATAACATCTGCTTTTTGAGTGAAGTGTTTTATCCCCAACAACCCTTTAAGCTGCTGAAGAATCACAGTAGTAGCGGCTCCACCCATAAAACCCAATATTGTTGCGTGAGAAAGAAGGTCCACCACAAAACCAAGTCTGTATGCACCAATTTACACACAAGCAGATCCAAAAGATCATCAGTTTTATACATGGTAAACAAAATAATAATAATAAAAACTTGTTTCTTCATCAAAAGATTCTATGTCATGGCATACAGTTATATTTGTGGGAACTGAAATTTACACTCTTAATTTTACAATCTATATATACTTCCACTTTCCTCTTTTGTTAATTTAAATCTTGGTTTTTTTTTTTGAAAAGAATTTAAATCTTGTTTTTAGTGATATGTGTTTTGTCGTTTTATGAAAAGATAATAAAGAGTGTAAATTTCACCCCTCGTATTTGTTTATACCTTAAGAAGCCAAGGCCAGCCTGAAGAATCCCTGAAAATAAGCAGGCGGTGAGAGCCATCTGGAAATAGAGTTTTGGGTCTTGCGTAGGGCTAACTTCCTCCGACAAGATACTATTTAACAGAAGCGACGCAACAGCCACTGGTCCGATAGCAATATCCCTTGAGCTTCCGAGAATCGCGTACACAAGCGGAGGTACAAAGCTCCCATCTGCACTCATATACCAAAATAGACCATCACATCCTTGTACACTAATCACGTACGTAGATTAACGGTGTATTAACATAACATGTAAGATGTTGCAGCTGTATTTATTGGTTACTTACATATCCCAACGATTGGCGGCACGCCTCCCAAGCTCGCGTAGCTGATCCCCTGAGGAACTGCCAGACTAGAAATGGTGATTCCGGCAATGATATCAGATTTGAGATAGCTCAACTTGTAGCGAGGAGCCCAGTCGAGGATTGTAAAGAAGTACTGCAAACCCATGACTGCTTTTTTAGATGCAGGTTGGTTCTTAAATGCCCGGAAAGGGTCGTCAGGAAAGAAAGTCTCTTTCATTGACGACTTCACAGCCGTTAGAAGCGGCTTCGGCGGCGGAATCTCAACTTCAACTCGTTCAGGACTGTACCGATCATGATCATAATCGGTTCCCATTTTAGAGTCACTTCAGAAGAAATAATCAGTACTAAAGGTTTCTTTGGAGGCAACTATGGTGTGTTAACTCAAGCTCTGCAATGAAACTCCATGGAGGGCTGGACGGTATATAAAGGTGGTGAAGGTGAAGGTGAAGGTGAGGTTGAAGATGATCGAGTTGGAGGAAAGGATCTTTGAGTGGGTAGTGGAACCCACAAATGGACTCGCACGAAATAATATATCTTCAACACTGATTAACAAAGTCCCATATATGTAGAGAAAGCTAGCAATAGAGAGAGCAACAGCAACGAGACGTGTGTTAGGTCACTGATCTGGGGCACCTGCGAGAAGTTATGACATGATTTAGGGAAGAAGATACCAAGACTAGTTTTGGTTTATATAATTTGCAGTTTTCGAAGTCGACGATGCTGTCGGTAAGAGCATAAGGAAGTCTCGACTGATCGATCGAATTGTGGTGACAATTGGTATGGAGATCAAGTTGTGAGTGTGCAGCTGTGTCTGATTTTAACTAGTCTCTAAATTAGGGTTAGTGCGGGAGGACGCCCACCAATGTTGATACTTGATACTACTTTATATTTCCACGGTATGTTTGAGATTTGTTAGAAAGGCCATCGCACCTACCCAATCGCGCTACTAATTTTCAAGGTAAAAAGTGCTACCACGGAGGGGGACATGAAGAAATGTAAGCGAAGTTGGATATTCGTTTTTCCTTCTTCACTAAAGTTGTACTCAAGAAACTAAACACAAGCTATGTCGTTGAAAGACAAAGAACTTTGACAATGGCATATTTATAACCTTTATCTCGCATTATATAAATTAAATAAGTTTCAGACAAATCTTGTGAAAGGAATTTTTCTTATTTATAGTAATCAAAGCCATATAGGTATGATCCTCACTATGCAATGTTGTTCTAGCGACATATTTGAAACTGATATATGAACTTCACAAATTTTGTGAGGAGAAGAATTAAATACACTATGTTTTGTGCTTAGAAAATACAGTCTGAACGATATTATTTCAACTTTGCAACATCGATCCTTCATCAGTATTGGCATTACAGTATTCGACGCGAGGAGAATTTATAACATCTCTGATAAAGGTCCCTAATAATTTTAGGGAAAAAAAAGATACAATAAAACAGATAAGATCGTTTAATTATCCTTAATTGTTCTACCAAATAAATAGATGCATCTTCTGAGAATAATTGAGGAGTTAAATCGTAAAATCAAACAATTCCCAGCTATGATCATACCCAGATCACAGTTTCGTCCTTTTGGAAAAATTTGTATGCATAGGTCAAAGTAAGATTACACATTTTGATACCAAGATGATGAATCACACAAAAGATGGAGAATTCATCCTGATTAGTTTAAACCTTGAAAATGAATAATATTTCATAATATCAGACGAGTACGTTAACTTGCAAAATCATATCAATCAGATTACAAGTTGGACATTTTGGTTTGATGTCATTCTTTCTCACTCAAAAGAAGTAAACAAATGGACTGATAATTTACCTGGATAGAATGTACAGATAGGTGTGTCCCTTCTTCAAGTATGATAACATTAGCGTAGCCCGCAGCGGTCTCCTTTCTCTTGATTTTTACAATAGTAATTAGGATTCCTGTTATTCTGAATAGTTTGCTCTTGTTCTCTCTGTCAGAATCGAAAGTGATGGCTTTGCCTAATTGCCTCACTTTTATAGTTCCAGAGAAGGATGTGTGTGGTAACCATGAGTCACAACTAAATGCGATTCTGACGACGCGTGTGTTAATTCTTACCTTAATTGAATCATTGGTGTTCATTGTGGTTAGGGATTCGGATATTTCAACCAATTTAGGTAACTATGAATTCCTTCCTACACACCACAGTAGCGTCTGCTACCTTGTCCAGACATATTCAATTTCCAAAAACAAAATTGTACCGATTACCCTTCAATCATTCTATATCTTTCCGAATAAGTAAACGTGTCTTAAGTATATAACTTAACGCATAATTAAGCTAGCATCAAAAGTTGATTGTTGAATGTTCTCAAACGGGGTAAGTTCTCATTCTTGCAAAATAAGCGTAATTTTTTTTTTTTTTTTTTTTTTTTTTTACCAAATATCATGGAGCATAAATGAAAATGATCGAGAATCATAATCATCTCTGCTAGCTTTTTGGGCCTGATTTTAGATTTAGTAGATAAGGAATTGATCTAACTAGCTTCCATCCACATAGCTATATGCTATATATAAGCCTGACTACTTTGGTCTTTGGTTTTCAACTTTGATCGACTTTATATGGATATGTAGTTGACGTGTGGTCCGACTCCCCCTATCCAAATCAAAGTCGTTCCTCGTCCCAAAATTAGGAGTTGACCAAACCACACTCCTACATTCACGAGACTAGCTAGGGGATTCAGGACTAACATATATACTTCGTTAAAGAAAATCTTGAGCACAAAGCTGATCAAATAGAGTCAAATACTACCATAGTCTAGCTACTTGATGTACATTATCCAAGCGTCTATTCGTGATGGTGCTATTGCGCGCGTGTTTGTGCTCTGATTTCATTCTTGTATATCGTTTTACGTTTGAAATTTTGGATTGTAAGGTGATTAAGTACATGAATATGATGATTCATGTTTATATGTATGTACTTAGTGTTGCACGAGACTGCATTGCAGATTAGCAGGGTTTGGTCTCGATATCTTGAAAGGTGTTTATGCCTGTAATCCTTCCCTCCAGGATTTTTACTTCCGGAATTACTCGATCAATGATCTTCTTATATTCTAGCTGTTTGATCTTCAACGATGTTGTCATCAAAGCTAAGAAGAAAGGTTCATCGTTAGGTCCATATACTATGCAAACGTTGAGATAGTGGTATGATGTGTTTCATGTGGGATGAACTAATAATCAAATAAAGGCGGCAATAAGGATAGTCCACAATGGTAGATCTCTAGTTTGTTTTGACCTAATTAAAAGAGAATGAGAACTTTTCCGGTTTCCTTTTCTCTCTTCGCTTTCTTTTAGTTTCCACCCTAATCATGACGAGACAGAAAACTGATGCTAATGACATTATTCGTGCTCCTTTCAACATTCATCTCCTCACGGGACTGATTTCGTGGGTGACACAAACTTCCCAACGCCAACTGCGACAGCTCCTCCGGCTGATTGGAGCGGCGCTCTAATGCGCCGTACTCACTCCTGACTAGCTCTTAAGTCTCACTTGAGTATGTAACTGATCGAGTATAACTATAACAAGCTAGGAGCCTAGGACATACTGGCCGGTCTAATACCATTTATATATGCAATTCCAATAAATCTAGATCTCTCCTTCTCATTTTTCTAATTTTTGAGAAATGATGAGAAATGATGAAGGTCTAGTATAGTTGTAGAGTTACCCGTAGGAGTACTCATTAAAGAGACGAGACTATCGCATAATTTCCTAACCTCGTGCATGAATTATTATCTATTTCATCTGAAAATAGATAGATACCAATGCATAAACCCAGACATACTATTTGAACGATGTACTTAATATTAAGAACGTTTTTTTATCTATCAATAATAATCTTTAATCGGGGCTCTTTGCCCGACTTAAAAAAAAGAAGAACGTTTTACCTTTCCTTTACAAAAAAAAAGAAAAAAAAAAAGAAAACGTTTTAACTTAACCATCCGTTCAACATATACTTTAACTAATAAGGACCACAATAGGAGTTTCATAAGTTGATGACACCACTGATGAGCACAAGTTCATCATAGTCCAATTATTTCCTGCAGATTATTCTAATTGCAACATTATTGAACACATATATGCTCATTACACGATTGAAAACTTACAAAAAGTAATATGAAAATTAATAATATATAGAATATATATAGCAACATGGTTGAAATTAAGATCATGCTCATGATATATAAAGCTAGGGTTTCAATCGGATTCCTCAGTTCATCTCGGCCTATTTACATACGTACGTCACAAGTTAAGAACATCCCCACAAAACACCTCGAGTTGTCTTTCCCTATCGTTGCCACTAACAAAACCCACTTCTTATTTTCCTTTTGAGGATAACACAATCCTCTCTATATGCACGTAGTTCACTTAATCACATCAACGATATTAGTCCATGTATGAAGCAGAATTTGAACTTCATCGATGTTTCTAGCGTAAATACTGTTAAGTTAGCAAGAATCAAAGCAAAACTTTAGCTTGATCTTGTGGGGTTAAACGAATCGTTCCCTTATTAGGTGTTTCTATTCGATGATCCGGCTAATCTGTTAAACAAACAATTGGTTGTTGTGCGACTCCTCGGCAAAACCTTAATACAATTCATGCAAATCCTGGCTTAACGGTCAGCTCAAAAAAACAAAATTGTACAAAGTTAATTACGGACCCATGCCAGTGAGTTGCATTGGGAGACCTAGACGATATAGTGTAATAGGTATACGTACCACCCCATGATAGATACCGATTGTGGGAAGCACTGTAATGACTTCTTGAGCTACACAATGTACAGATTATGTAAACGAAAGATAAAAAGAGAACTGGTCGACGGCCCCATAACATTATGTGATCCCTTGAATTTTATCTATGATCACAAATTCAGGAACCAGTTATGAGCTAGGAATCTACTTGCATTTGTTATATATGTACCATGTATTGATATATGTAGAGCTGCAAACTAAAGATCTAAAGGAAACCATATTGTGTATAATTGACGCGACGATGATCGAGCTCAATAATATTATGGGGATCAGTTGCAGAAATGAAGTTGAAGCAGCAGTTACAATATCATTCAAACATTTTAATTCATAAATAGTTCGATTTTCTTTAGTATTGATCTCGAAAAGTTCTGCGAAGTCAGTTTCCTTTACATGATGCATGTATACCGTTAACTTATTCTTCAAGACTAGTTGGTTCAACAATGATTCGTTTACAAAGCAACGCAAACATGCCTTGTAGGAACACGAGGATTTCTCCCCAAGATTTCTGTATTCTAAGATCGAGTTACATATGCTCTTTTGAAGACAATATGATTTGTTGGTTGAGAAGGAGAAAAGGTCACTATAAAATAGGATCACCAGAATGAAAAGGTGGCTGGCTGGCTGCAATATCCTCAAAGCTAGAGCTAGGCAGCTAGCAATTGGAGGGAAGAGTTAGTGATGGATAGATAATCAGATCAGATAGGGTATATATGATTTGTGTTGCGCCTCCATGTGTGCGCGCGCGCGCGCGCGCGCTAATGCAGGGAAAGGCTTGCGTTTTCTGAATGTTTTGGAGGCTTGAGCTAGCTATATAAATATATCTCCCTAATGATCGATGTTCTCCCGAACTTGACGATAAAATTAAGCTCAGGTTACTTTTAAAAAATTCTGTTTTAGCATCATTAATTCCCTCTTTGCATGTTCTTGAAAACCTGCTAGCTTATTAGCTCTTGAACTGAAATTTTTGATTTGATACATACAACACTCCTTACTAATTCTCAAAATATTCACCATAGATCGAATATCATAACAAAAGAGATTATTAATTTACAACAAGCGTCCCAGAAGGCCAATAAATCTGAATTTTGGGTTCAGCTTAATTTGCCCTAAAGGTTTAGCTAGCTAGATGAGGATGCCCAATAACCAGTCGGGTTCAAGTTCATAACTTCATATACCTCAAAGTAATGATCAAATATGTTTGTTATTTCTGATCAAGTTGGGAACTTAACAGGGACACTCTAAGATCGATCCTTTTCCAAACCTGCTCAGTAGTTGACCGTTAACAATTTAGCTAGAACTGTAACACACATACGTATATGCATGCTTCTACTCCCACCTACAATCTAGAGAACATATCTTACTTAACTTTTGGCAACGCAAAGATTATCAGTCTCTAATTATCCGGTGTAGGACCTAATTAAAGATAATCATATTGTCTTCATCTACATCATACAAAAAAAAAAAAATTAGTTTTATCACTTCTGCAGAACAGGTATATGGAGGCTAGGGTTTCTCTTGAAGTTCAGATCGGGAAGAAGTGACATCGATCCGACATAATTATTCCAGATCGACCATATATGGCTCACACAAATATATATATAGATATATATATAGCCCTTCTCGGCTGCGGACGTCCGCACCAACAGTTTTGGTGCGGATTTCCATTTTTACACCACTTTCCGATCGAATTTCCTCATTTCCACCATCTATTATCTAGATAATATAGATAATATTGTGTAGATCATCTCTGCAAAATTTCAGCCAATTTGGTGATCGTTAAGGCCTCAAACTCAAGTTTTTCTGGTATAACACAATCGGACAGAATTCAGTCCGTCCATTTGTTTTTCGAGTTTGAGGGCCTTAACGATCACCAAATTGGCTGAAATTTTGCAGAGATTATCTACACAATATTATCTAGATACTAGACGGTGGAGATGAGGAAATTCGATCGAAAAGTGGTGCATAAATGGAAATCCGCACCAAAAAATTGGTGCGGACATCCGCAGCTGAGAAAATCCGTATATATATATATATACTGTCACATCCCGACCCTTATATTTTTACCTTATTTACTAGCGTGATTATAATAAGAATTTTACCGTCTCGATCATGAGTAAATAGTTTAATTGGTCCCTAGAGGGGTTTCGGGGACGATTATGTGCGGAGGATTATTCGTATGAGGAAAATACGACGACGGTAAAAATGGTAAATTTTAGCTAGTAAAAGGTAATTTTTATTCGGGTATTATTTTCGGGTGTTTTATTTTGT
>NC_020494.1:7194893-7201544 GCF_000184155.1 Fragaria vesca subsp. vesca
AGATATGACGAGTGTAATACATACATATTTTATTTTAGCCTGAGAGGCTGTATTTTATTGAGCGTTTTGAGCTGTCGCATGCAGCATATTTTCTTTTCTATGGAAAAGTAAAAATTGGGAAAACATAAAGAATTATTTCCTTTATTTTATTTTTGTCCACTCACTTTAACGTTATTAAATGTTTTCCCCTGGGCCTTTCGTTTTAAATTGCCCAGTCTGCAGAGTTCGGGTTGGATCTAGTAGGAGGCAAGGCATAGTCACCCGTATTTCTGCCAGTTTTCATCAGTAGGTTACCTGTTCAACCTACTCGTGTTTTCTTGCTTCCGCTTGTGTTTAGTAGCTCTGAATACTTTAGGATTATTGTATATTATGTGATGTTTGGAAGTGTTGAATTAAGAGTGAAATTTGGAATTTTCGAGTTAGGGTTGTCCATCTGCAAGGGAGATTTTCTCAATCTTTTCAGTAAATTTTCCTTGGAGGTGGTCACCGCACGACTTACTCCGGGTTTCAAGGTGAAATTCGGGGTGGGTCGTGTCATATTCTCCCATTCTCCACGCACCTAGTACTATTCATGACGTTTTGAAATAAAAGTTCATGAGCTATCAATCAAATCGAAGGGTTTCAGGGTTAAGTTTCGATAGTGGAAGCTACAAAAATCGTAACAAAATAAGTGCTGCAAGCAAATTAAGAAATTACGCAACAGAGAGATTTCATATGCGAAAAGCGAAGATGGGGTGTGCTTTCTTTATGTATAATTATTGTAGAGGAGGTGGACCGTATATAGCATAATGGAATGGAATCTCATGATCGATCGAGTACACGAATGGATGTTCATTCAAACTTCTGTATCAAAATAAGCGTATGCCTCTCTATCTAAACTTTAATTTCAATCCCACCATATGAGGCAAAAGACACACCCCCATATTGTTGTAGTGGGATTGAAATTAAGAGGTGTTGCAAATCGTCTTATGTGTGACATTTTTTCTCATATCCTATCAATATCCACACTAATACCCTTATTTGCCACACATAAGGTGATTTGCAACACCTCTACATGTCACAAACCTCCACACAAAGTGTGTTTGGCTTTTGCTCTATATTGTTGTAGTGTCTGATGAGATATTTACAGTAAGAGAACATAAACGATTAGCTAGATCGAGATCGATCGACAACAAGCCAACTAGGATATCGAGTCTTTTAGTTAACTTATCAGCTATAGTGTGCAAGTTTGTGAGTTGGGATAATCTCTGTCTGCTAGCATCTTTATCACTCTCTATTTTGGTTTTTTAGTTATTTTAAAAAGCGTGTTTAACTTTTTTAGTATTTTCGGAGCTCCAGCAGACTAGCCGAAGTTTAGCTATTTTGATTGTTAGCTATCTCGCTAGATAAATTTAGAGAGCGAGACGAGGCTCTCTATAATTTAATTCATTATTTTGAAGATATTTTATGTGATATTTAAATACATATAAATTATTTAATCTTCATTTGAGCAATAATATTAATTTAATATTAGTTAAAGTAGAGAACATTGATGCAGACGTATCTCTAAAATCGCTAGCTAAAATGTAATTTTAGCTAATTTAACTCAAAAATGGCTAGCATTGGTTAAGATGCTCTTAGCTCTTTCAGACTCATGAACATTTTAGTAGCTAGCGAACATAATAATAGAGTCATAATAACATTATACACTGAGAGATGAGAGATTGGCATATGCGTGCATATATAGTGCTTACACTGCGATGAATTGAATTTAATTGGTGTTAATTAAATAGTAATGTTTTTGGTTTGCTTTAGAATGGTTCAAGCCCTTTTGCTTGTTTTAAGGTGTGTCTATTACTACCCCACAAACCATTTTGTTTACCCCACATTCTCTTCACACGTCTACTTATTTATTTTTAAGGGCCAATTACATAGAAGTCCACTTTAAGACATTTTATCATATAGAGGACACCCAAACATTTTTACCCACATAAGTCCATCCAAGCCTAAATAAAGGTATTGAAGTTTAATTAAATTATAGACTGCCATCCAACAAAAAAAATTAGATTTTCTCTCTTATATTTACAAAAATATCACTAATGTAAAAAGTCAACAACCACCCTCCTCTCTGGAAAAGTCTCCGGCAGACCTCCGGCGAGGTCTTTGACGGACTCCGGCCGACCTCCGGCGATGTCTCTAGCCGACTTCCGGCAAGGTTTCCGACGGTTACGAAAGCTACTACCGCTAGCAAGAAAAGCTATTATCCTTAGCTAGAAACCGACTACAAAAGCTACTACCGTCAGCAAGAAAAACTACTACCGCCAGCAAAAAAACCTACTACCGCTAGCAACAAAAGCTACTATCCCTAGCTAGAAAAGCTACTACCACCGACTACAAAAGCTATTATCGCCAGCAACAAAAGCTATTATCTCTAGCTACAAAAGTTACTACAGTCAACAACAAAAGCTACTACCGCCACCAACAAAAGCTACTACTGTCACCAACAAAAACTACTACCGATATAAACAAAAGCTACTACCCCTATAAACAAAAGCGACTGCCACCAAAAAGCTACTACCGAGATAAACAAAAGCTACTACCAACATAAACAAAAGTTACTACCGCCATAAACAAAAGCTACTACCAACATAAAAAAAGCTATTATCACCGTCAACAAAAGCTACTACGAACCGTCACCTACAAAAGCTACTACCGCCACCAATCGAATCTACTACCTTTAACAACAAAATCTACTACATCCAACAACAAAAACTACTATGGTGAGATTTCGACGACCTTCAGAAATGTCACATATAGTGTCGCTAACAACAAAAGTTACTACCAAGCAAAACAAAAACTACTACCCGGCATAACAAAAGATACTACCAAGCATAATAAAAGCTACTGCAATCAAGAGAATATAACAAATTCAATGGTGCAAAAAATATGAAGCCTTCTACAATAATATAATTATGTACAAAGCTTGTCACATCCCGACCCTTATATTTTTACCTTATTTACTAGCGTGATTATAATAAGAATTTTACCGTCTCGATCATTGAGTAAATAGTTTAATTGGTCCCTAGAGGGGTTTCGGGGACGATTATGTGCGGAGGATTATTAGTATGAGGAAAATACGACGACGGTAAAAATGGTAAATTTTAGCTAGTAAAAGGTAATTTTTATTCGGGTATTATTTTTCGGGGTGTTTTTATTTTTTGAATTGGGTTGATATAGGTTGGACCGGTGGAGGCCCAACCCATTTTCTTTTTCCTCCTCCCTTTCTCTTCTTCCCTCTTTTTCTTTTCCTCTCCCCGAGCCTCCCGCTGCCCGGTTTTCCGGCCGCCCCAGACCGCCGCACCGGTCCCGTTCGGTCGGTCTCCCTCCCAGCAACATTTCTAGACCGGTGACCGCCTCCCTAGCGCCGTCGTGAGGGAGAAACGCCGCCCGAAAGCTCCGACTGCCGAATCGGTTTTCTCGCCGGAACTCCCTCCTCCGGCTGCCATATCCGGCGAGCCTTAGCCCAAAAGGAAGCCCTCCTCCCGTGCTTCAATCCCTCCAAAGGGCTCGCTCCGTCGTGAGCTAGGTAAGGAGAAATGGGAACTTGAAATTTCTAGGGCTTTTTGTGTATTTGTGTTCGATTGATGTGCTTAGGCTTAGAATTGGAGTTTGTGGTAGTTAGGAATGTTGTAGAGGAGGTTGAGAGGAAGATGCTGCCAAAATTTGGTAGCATTTGCAGGTCGCCGGAAAACGGCTGCCGGCCGCCGCTGCCGGCGGAGCCGCCGCCGGTTAGGAGATTTTTAGGGTTTTAAATGTGGAATATTAAGAGGAGTATATTGGTGTGATTTATGGAATTTTTGGATGAGATTTGGATAGGTTTGTGAATTTCCGAAGTTTGGTATTTTTGGCGGTTAATTAATGTAGAATCCGGCCGTAGGATTTAAGTCGTATTTTGGAGAGGTTGTATTTACGACTGTTGAGTATGATATTTAAGTTCGGATCGTTCCGATGTAAGAATATCGAAGTTATGCAATGATGAGCGTAATTATGGCTCTCGGGTAATTTTGCCTATGTTGATTAAATATAGGATTATTGGTTGGGAAATTAATATTTTATTTGGAACAGGACGTGAGGAGGCTCGAGCAGACGAGACCCCAGATCGACTTCAGGCTTAGGCCTAATTTGTGAGTGGACGTTTATTTTAAATAAATGCATGCTAAAGTTCACGATTGAATAATTAATGTCGTGGAGTATTTTGACGTCATTTTAATTTTTGACGATTTTTATTTCTCGTGGAGAGATACCGAAAATGGGATTTTCGGTGGATATAAATATGTATTTATGAGAGAGTATGTATATAAAATGCTAGCTAGCCATATGTGTCTGTCCACCTTAATGGCGTAGCATATAGCCGCATTATGGTGTGACGTGAGCGTTGGACGTAAGCGTAGTAGCCCTATTTGAGTGTTTAATTCATATAGGGGTATGGACACAGTATTTATACACCCGTCTGTCCACCTTGATGGCGTAGTGTAGCACCGCATTAAGGTCGTTGAGTAACGTAGGTAGACGTTTGGTACGCGAGCGTGTAGCCTATATTAGTACCCTATTGAAATTTATATAGGGAGTATGGACGAGTGTAAATACATACATATATTATAGAGTCTGAGAGGCTCGATATTTTATGGGATAAAAGTTTTATCGCTTGCGGCATGCATTCGATTTTTCCTTAGAAATTAATTTGGGGAAACATAAATATTTTAATTATTATTTTATTTTTTGTCCACTCACTCTAACGTTATTAAATGTTTTCCCCTGGGCCCTTCGTTTTAAATTGCCCAGTCTGCAGAGTTCGGGTTGGATCTAGTAGGAGACGAGGCATAGTCACCCGCTTTTCTGCCAGTTTTCGCCAGTAGGTTACCTGTTCAACCTACTCGTGTTTTCTTGCTTCCGCTTGTGTTTAGTAGCTCTGAATACTTTAGAATTTTTGTATTTTATGCGATGTTCAGAAGTGATAAATTAAGAGTGTAATTTGAAATTTTCGAGTTAGGGTTGTCCATCTGCAAGGGAGATTTTCTTAATCTTTTCAGTAAATTTTCCTTGGAGGTGGTCCCCGCACGACTTACTCTGGGTTTCAGGGTGAAATTCGGGGTGGGTCGTGTCAAAGCTACTTCCATAGTTTCATAAAGCTACTACTGTAGTTCCGGAAGTCCGCTACAATTGTTGTATAAAGCTACTATCAGTTTTCAATGGTGATGCTCAAAAGTCAAAACTCATAGGCATAATCTTTCCACATTGAGCACGATTTTCTTAGTTGGCCGAATGATCTATATGGAGGCTTCAATATCCAAATTCACATGATTTTCGATATCTACCACCACAATTGCAAAGCGACGAATTCTTCATGAACAAAAACATTTGAAATGAAAATAGAAGCTATTGTTATCATGTTGAAAAGATACTATATATCACTACGTTTAGAAGATACTATCACTACAATTAAAAGATACTATCACTATGTTCAAAAGATAATAACACAGACATAGAGATATATTATCACTATATATGTTAAAGATCGAAATACTATCATATAATGAGGCTGAGGTTGCTTTGTTATCTTTTCCCAATTTCTAGTTCTTTCTGGTCGCGAAATGGTCACCATAATTGAATATGTTGTAACAAAATAAACAAGCATCATATAAGAAAAGATACTTCTATCAACATGAGAGGATGCTAATACAAGAATAGAAATCTGCTATCACCCTGAACTCATGTCTAAAATAGGGAGTCCATAAGAAGCACTATTACAATACGACATAACTATAACACAAGTGGCTGATAAATTAGAACTAGAGAGATTACAGAGTTTTTGGAATAACAATGATATGACAAAGATTAGTAGACATGCATGAATGAAAGCACATGAATCTAATTCTAAAACTCTATCAACTAACAAAACGCACAGTAGGTTTGTTTGGAATCAATAGTAGTTTTTTTAAAGTATGTAGTAGAATTTCCATAGTTATAGTAGTTCTTTTTGTTTTACAACATACCATGTTTAGTCACTGTGGGAAGAAGAAAAATTGACAGTAGGTTTGTTCAAGTAGCCTTCCGAAACTATAATAGTAGCCTTCTAAATATGTACAAGTCGTATTTGCAAAGAATAACAGTATCTCAAAATCAATATACAAATTATTCTACAGTAACTCCATACCGACGAAGCTCAATTTGCGACGGCGAGATTGCGAATAAGAAACCGTAAACAACGAAGAGCACCGCTACCTCAAAAGACCTCCATCGATCCACAGACCCTGATCCTCTAGTTCATCGATCAGCCGCTCCATCACAACCTCCATTTTCAAACCTCTGATCTCTCTCTTCAATTCCTCCTTCTGAACCACAAGAATCATCAACTTTGATCATCAGACACAGCAAACAGATCATAAATTTGAGAAAGGGAGTTGAGTGAAAAACCGTACCATAGCACCGTCGCGGTGGTTGGTGGCGGCTGCATGCGTCGATTGGCGGACAACGAACTGCGTTCCTCGATTGTTGAGCTTCGGCTTTGGTTGGGGCTAGCGTTTCGGCGTCATCATCGGAGGGGAGAGAGAGAGAGAGAGAGAGAGAGAGAGAGAGAGAGAGAGAGAGAGAGAGAGAGAGTAGTGTGTGTGT
>NC_020494.1:7201811-7213040 GCF_000184155.1 Fragaria vesca subsp. vesca
GAGAGAGAGAGAGTGTTTGTGATTGTGGACGAGGGAGTTGATTGTGGATGAGGGAGAGTAAAAAGGGTATTGTAGGTATACTACAATACTGAGTTGGTGGATTTAGGCTTACAAGTGGACTTATGTAGGAGAAAATGTCTCAAAGTAGACTTATATGAAATTTTCTATATTTTTAATTGTAAGTCTACTTTGTTCACCCATTTACAATACCAAAAATACCCTTTTTCCAATTCTATGAAGTTGTCGGAAGCGGGAAGGCTTGTCCTGGGAAGGGGTTGCGGGTGAACTCGGGGTATCCAAAGGTGGCTTGTAGCTGTGAACTTAATTAGGGTCCGAGTAAACCACAAGATCAGAGGTGGCAGCGAGAGCCGTGGTCGATTAAAAAGAGACGAATCCGAACTCAACTATGCCAAAACTATGAGGCTTGCAAATGTAAGAGTCGAAAAGAAGTGAGTCGTTGCATAAATGAGCTATTGGATATATAGGTCGGCGCCGTGCCGGAAGAGATGCATGAGAAGAGTCCCTAGGTGCCTAGAGTAATTCTGGGTACACGAGAGCTGGCGCGTGAGTCCAGTTTTGAGGTGGTCGGACCCCACTCGCCGGAGGTTGGTGAGCATGATGGTGGTGGAGGTGAGGGGAGGTGGTGCCTGAAAATTGGTGGTGGAGGAGGAGAGAGAAACCTAGATCTACTTTCTCTCTCCTTAACTCATGTATATACAAGTAGAACCCATAAGCTATAAGTCGAAAAACCCTAAAGAGATAAGGTTTGATTCGGTGCTAGGGAGGTGTAAAGTAAAGAGAGAAGTGAGAGAGGAGAGTTCTTTGAGAGTGAGCAGAGAGAGCTGCGTCACCAAAGAGGAATAAACATGGGTGGACCGGGAAAAAAAAGAAAATTCCGACGAGGTAATGGTTAGAGCACCCGTTTGGTAAGCGGGGTCGACTATCAACGAGAGCACCGCCAATTGTTTCCACCTATGTTGACCGAAAATCATGAAGCTCATCATCTCCAAAATCTTGGCTGCAACCATAAACAACGACGTTAGAGGGAAGACCGGGGGTTGCCCCCTTCCACTCCGACGCCCTAGTTAGGCTAATATGAGAGAAATGGAAGAAGGAATAAGAAGATGGGTTGTGATGGCTTATCATTATGAGAGGAGGTACTTTTATTTATAGAGCTAGGGTGTGTTTGTACCCTTAAATTACTATATTTCTCATACAGTGGTGTTCACATGATCATCTAGTGACAAAGAAATTCATGGTCAATCATCGTTGGATATAAATCCAAGGGTGGAAAACAAAACAACTTAACTTTAAAATAATACTTCTAACTCTTGGATTTACATCAAATGGTGATTGACCATGATTTCCTTGGTCATTAGGTGATTATGTGAACACTATTGATTGCTCATAAGTGGAGAGTGTGGATCGACTCTTGGGCTTTCATATGTGTTGGGCCATATTTAAGCCTTTTTTAGGTGACGTTTGGTGTGCGATCCCGGTGTTTGGGCTCGAAAAAGGATCAGGGTTTAAACAATGAATAATACTGACAAAACATAATTTGGTGAATTTTCTGAATTCCTTGCTTTATAGTAGTAGATATAGAGAAATTGTGAAACATACACTCACACATCTCTCTCTCTCTCACACACACAAATTATAGGGTAAATATTCTTCTGAGTAAACTTTTCGGGTATATATGGGTTGTACCCACGAGGTGTATTTTGTAGGTATGAGTAATCTGAAAATACCCACACATAAATCAAAATGAGTATGGGTTTACCCATGGGTACCCAAACTTTACCCATTACCTGAATTTTCAATACTCAAAATTCCAATACGGAAATACCCATTCGATTACGGCTGCTTCCATCTCTTTTCTCTCAACCGTTGTTCGCTGCTTCTTCTGTGAGATTTCTTCAGTGCTCAGAGATCGAATTTTCAGTAAAACTCCAGTCTTACTCTATCTTTTTTTCCCTCATCCAAACTAAATCCATTTTTTTTCCATGAATTTCTTGAGTTGCTATATATGATTTTATGAGTTTTTGAGCTTAATTTGGAGGTACTTGTAGAGTTGATTGATCTTAAGAAGCTGATTTGTAACTTCTGAAGCTTCTTTTGGGAATCAATGATCATATAAGTAATAATTGATGAAATAAATAAAAAATATATCGCAAAAAGTATTAATAAGTGATGACATAATAAATAAAAACCGACAGACATAACTGCTTTTAGGTGCCAAGTATAGGGGGCGTCACAAGTATTTTCTCCAAAACAATTAAGAGTATAGGGGTATACCATTTTAATTTAAAAACTGATTGACATAACTATTTTTAGGTGCCAAGTATAAGGTGTCACAAGTATTTTTTCTAAAATAATATATAAGAATTCAAAATAATATTAAGAAAATATTGACAATTTCTATTTCTCAACCAAATTATATACATTTTTGTGGGAGCATTTTGATTATTATAGCTACCCAAACACGTTTTACTTATAAATTAACAAACATTCAAAATGATTGTTGATTCTCACGAAAACTGTTTACCAAACACCCAGTTGAATTTCCTCACAACAAATCCAAAAGCAATTTTAACCACAACAGACTCAAATAACGCAATTCTATTCAAAGCACATTCGACTTATTCAAAGCACAGCAGACTCAAAAGCAATTCTATTCAAATCATAATCTAAGAAAAATAGAAGAAACTAATAACAGTCATAATAATTTGGACGGGCACAGAACATGTATAAAAGGCCCAACCCAATACCGTATGTCCAGTATAAAACCATAGCCATGAGAACCCTATATAGATCAAGAGAACCATGAATTATCACGTAGTCAAGGCGTCGCGCGGCGTGATCGATTATATCAGAGACACCGGTTTGGCGATCGTGTGTCTTGCATTCTATGCAAATATGACGCCCTTCACTGAAGGCGCTCTAAAAAGATGGATACAGGACAGCGACGAGGTACTGAAACGGCGCAAGGTCGCCTTTAAATCGGCAAGTGGAGGTTGGCATCTCTGAATTTGTGATTCTGAAATTAAGTCTGGGTTTTAATTTAAGTCTCTATTTTTCATCAAAATTGGTGCCTTTTTGTTGTCCTGTATTGTTTTATGTCATCAAAGTGTTTTGAGTTTAAGTTGATTTGTGGATTAGTATAATATTGCTTACAAATTCCAATACAAATCATTTTCTTCTGGTTGCTCTTTCCATTTTGTTGTAGTTATGCTCTTGTTGATAGTATTGTTGTACTGATAGCTGTTGGTATTGTCTTTGTTTGTTTTGTTTTTTTTTTTTTGGCATGTAAGGGGGCCAAAAGGCCCAGACAAAAAGTAAAACAAAGACTAAGTAGCAACAGCTACATTCCTAACTTTAAACGAAACACACAAGTCATTTAAAACAGCATTGACAACTTGTGGAGTAGGTTGCTGAAAAATCAGAACCAAGGTTAGACTTGGAGAGAATATCAGATAGCTGTTAGTATTGTTGGTCTTGTGTGTTTTTCCAGTTTTTGACTTGCTACAATCTGAACCAATTTTTAGCCTCTGTTTATATCCCCTCCCCAGGGCCGGTCCTTCATTTTTGGAGGCCCTGTGCGACATCATTTGATGTGGCCTCAGTAAGAGAGCAGCCAACCTTGTGAAATTACAACTGTTAACCTTGTGAAATTATTGTGACATTGTTTTTCCACCACTTTTCATTATATCAGAGTTGTGCTTGGTACATTACTCCTTGTAAAGTGTTAAAAAGTGCAAGCCAATGAAGCAATGTAAGATTAAAGCTTCAAAACTATCAACTTCTTGCATTTTCCTTCTGTAAACTATCAAGGCAGGAGGAGGAAAACGTGAAAACTAAAGGCAATTTATGTTTCGGAAATGAGATAGCTTTTACAATTTATGATTCTTCTAGCTTTGGTTCTTAGCCCAGTTGTTGAAAAGCTTGAAATTGTGCAGTGCGACTTAAAGAAATAAGATCAGATTGGACCATCATGGGGAAGTGCACCAGTAGTCTTGTGTTACATTGCCTGTAATTATCACTTTGCATTTTGTGAGCTATGTCGAGATTAACATGTACCATGTTTTACTGGACCATATATGAGTGTAATAAAAATATAGTTTAGCAGCAATCATAGCCTTAGATGATGTACTTATCCAGTAAAAGGAAAAATGTAAACTAATTTGCTTGTTGTGTTTTACTTCACCCTCTTATGCAGAGGTTTGTTGATAATTTGAACAATCTTGGTTTTAATCCTGAATCACTCATTCAACTCATCAAGAAAAGATGAAAAAAATGCATATATAAGGAGCTGTGAATCGAACTTGGGTGGAACAGGTAGCATTAAAAGCGCTTAACCAATACAACTACAACATTAATCAATAACTCCTGAGCATTTTCTTCACTTTAACCAATATCATTTTTTTTTAGGCCCCCAACAATTGGAGGCCCTGTGCAATTGCACAACCGTCACAGCCCCAGGGCTGGCACTGCCCTTCCCTATCAGAACCATGGTTCTCTACATAAGAACAATGTGTACTTCTACATTAGATAGCTATCAAGTAAGGTTGATTCAGTATTTGACTTAGATCAGATGATATGAAATTATGAATTTAAAATGCATGCTTGTTTTTGTTAGGTCCAATGTTATTATTTTAGTCTTTAACACCATACTTGGACACAAGAAAAAAAAGGTATAGGGAGGGTTGCTGAACCAAGTATGTGCCGCAAAAGTTACTTCTATGGAAGTTTCTTCTTTGAACAATGAACCAGACTATTTTTGGTTTCATCTTTTATCTATTCAACTGGTTTTCATTTCCACATAGATGATTCTTATGTGACATTAACTTCTTTGTCTGGTTTTTGGTTGATATGCTGGAGAGCATTCCCCTGAGCATGTCCCTGAGGATGTCTTTGTGGTTAAGAAGTGATGTGTATGGATGTCCAAAGCCTGAATAGTCGGTGTTTATGTATCTGAGGTCTAAAATTTTTCGTTTTATTTTCATGAGATCACAATGACTGAATAGTAGCCTACTATGTATGTGCTGAGATCCTTTAAGGAGCTAATAAATAATCTTCACATTTGCTTCTTGACCTCATTTGTGGTGACCTTTTCTTTGATTTGTTATGCTCCTGCATTTTCTTTCTTCTTTGCTTCAACTTTAGCCGATGTATAAACTGTTGGAATCGCAAATGGGTCTGGAATAGTTTCTATCCTACTGCTAGAACAAGTAGTGGACGAGGCCAAAGGTCTCACTCCCCAAACCACACTTCACGCTCACTTTGATATTAATTTTTTTATAGGCGATATATCTTTTCATTTCCAAAAATGCCCTTATCTTGCTCTCATTGTTGATACTGGATGAGAAATTTTAGAGCTCAATTACCCATCCTCTTGAAAATGCATTATACTGTTGATCTTTGCATGTTCTCCTTTTCATTCTCAAGCTTGTGATCAAATTAAGGCACAGTCCAATTCTTTCATTTCATTCGTAGGCAACTGTCTCTTCCACACCACCCTCCACCATTAATTCGTAAGCCAATATTCATGTTTCAATTAGAATCAGCAGCTCCTAGAATCAGATACCCATTTTGACAAGTGGGATCCGATGAGCCCAACGCTGTCGGTGACGATGATCTAGAGGTCCTTGCGCTTCATACCCAGCAGAACCTTGTTGCCTGAACTATAATTGATCGACCCAAATCGGCGCACGAAGGCCAGTTTGTGGGAGTGGTTGGTGGACTCGAAGTCGAATGTCTGAGTCATTAGGGATTGGGTTGTTGTCGTGGTAGGCGGGTAGAGACGACGACAAGAGGGTGAAAAGATGATGGCAATGGCGATGTCGACCACTATGAAGATCAAGCGCTTTTTCCGGAGCTGGTAACCAATCGGTTGGGTGACTAGGGTCACCGAGGCTACTCAGGCTAGGGCTTTGGTGTGTTTGAAGACGACTTGGCCTCGTCGTGCCCGCCCCCAGAATATCAGCTCCGAGCGCATTATTCACAAAGTAGCATACTCTTTTGATTGGTGAAAGGGGATGATGAGCTTGTAGGAAGATGCATAGATAATTAGAGAAGACCTTGAGCCGGACGAGTTCAATTCGCCGGGAACTCAGTCGTGGAGGTGCGGGGTGCGTCTCTCACTCTCCCTCTTCACTCGTCTCATAGCAAAGGGTAATAACAAAAATTCACGAACAACATTAGAGTATTAAAAGGGAGGTGAAATCTACGACACAATTTTTTTCTTTTTTGGTAACTTTGAATTTTTTTTTTAATGACTTAAATTTTGTCTTATTATGAATGTGTATATTTTAATTTAGAGTGTGTGAATTTCTCAACCCTATTAAAAATACAAAGAGGAAGTGTGGTTTACAATTTAGGGAGTACCAAAAATATGACATTGTTGCATGCGCTCTCCACTGCAGTTTTATGCGATGATTCAAACACTAAATTTTGCTGAGGACATATCATAGATAGTGAGCAGGAGCAATTATGTTACTCTTCCACTTCATAGCAATTTTTGAACAAACATATCATTGTATTTTCATGGGTCATCATTTAGCTCGTGAGCCTAAAAACCCATGGGCACCTGATCGGTTATTTCTAAACCAATTTATTTTCCTTATTCATTACTAAATCGTCGTTTATAGTATGGGCAAATAAAGTTCATTCCCGTAGAGGACTAAATGAATCTAAGGGCACGTTTACTAACTTGTAATGGAACTTATCAACAAGAATCGGTATCGGAATATTTCATTCTATTCTACTGTTTACTTACCATAAGGGAATTAAAACAGAAATGAAACTAAATTACGATTGATGTTGTTTACTTACCATATAGAATCGGAATTAAAACTAGTTTGATTACTAAAATACCCCTACAAGAAAGGAAGCTAGATGTTTGCAATTGTTTTATTGTTCTTCTTTCAAATATGTAAATATTCTTGGATGATATATTCATCAGACCACCTAAACCATATATATTGGTTGACTCAAGTGCGTGTGTTCAAAGTTTTGCGACACAGATATGAACACTCATGAATGAAATATAACCGAACGAAACAGAGAGGAGACGATAAACAAAAACAACAAAAACAAAGAAGCTTATCGATCACCATGGAAGAGAGAAACTGGCTTTGGAGCGTGTCGTCTTCTTTTCTATTTTGCCGTCGTTGTTTTTTGATCTAACAATATTTTGTTGTCTTCTCTTTCATATATATATATATATATATATATGGTTGGGTAATTTAGAAATATTATAATTATGTGAGGATATTTTGGGGAGAAAAAATTGATTCCATTACCTTGATTCTGATACCCACCTCCCTCCTTGAGTATCGAATAAGGGGTTTCGTCAGGAATCGATTCTTGATAAGCAAGTGGGACCCACATCTATTCCAATACCTTGACATGTTAGTAAATGCTGGAATTCACCCATTCCGGAATCAATTACACCACTCTCAATTCCATTCCAGGTTAGTAAACATGCCCTAAGTATCTAACTACTCAAAAGATGTCACAAAAGTGACTACTGATCCTAGTGACCAGCAGTCGAAAACCTAATTAGTCGACTAACCTAAACAAATCATAAAAATACGAAAATTTACAGACACAAACTACACACATAGAGGGACTCACACCCAAAATTTCAGATGAATCGGAGTTCGTTTGATATGTAAAATAAATACTAGAAAACAGAGGACAGAAAGTGACGAAAACTGGTTTTGGTTTTGGTTTTAGAAAACAATGAAATCAAACTGGCTGGGGAAGATGCAATCCACCTTGACAATCACACACAAGACAATTTGTTCAGTTATAGTTCAATTAATCTCGATGAAGATGCTCAGGTTGGCTCGATATGCTTGAAACACAACCTATTACCCTTTCTTGTTTCATACGCTATTTCATACACTAGGTAGGAAGTGCTCTACACCTAAACTATTCTCAAGCAATGCAAGCTAAATGTACGATTATTAGATTTAACATGCACAGATCATTAAGTTCGAAAAGAATTTTAGACATCACAATAAACTTAGCGTCTTGTTAAACCTAGGACTTAGTTTACTTGCTAGCGAAAACTAACAATTGCTTCTCTAGATAGTTTGGGGAGTCCGATATTGACACTGGCATCAAACAATCAAAGCTATAGAACCTAACATGTATACTAAGCGTGCACTCAAAGCAAACATGAAAATAATTCATCAACGCAAAAATAGTAAACCAAATCTCATCTTGAATTAAAAGCAACTAAAACAAAAACTCAAATCATTTTGTAATTCATGTCTTAGGGCTTCAAGCAACCCCTAACTAAGAAAAACTATATAAACATAATAAAAAGATAACACCGTAGATTGGGAAGGAGGAGAGGAGAAGAAGAAGAAGAAGAAGAAGAAGAAGAAGAAGAAGATGAAGAAGAGGAGAAGAAGAAGCTGCAAAAGTTGATAGCATACGGCTTTTTTATTGCTTCTTTCAACCAATCTTTCTTAATTTAGGTTTTCTTGGATATTCTGATTGGTGCACATCTGTTGGACCAATGGAAGTATGCCAACTCATTTAATTCTTCAAAATCAGCTTCACATTGAGGTTATAAGCCGGACTATGAAGTGCAAACTCGTCCATTGGCTTTCCGGTGTGATTTGGGCCTCAAAACACAAATTCCCGTCAAGAGTCAGATTCCCGCGCAGATTGACATTTTGACACTAAATTGACCATAACTTCTTCTAAGAAAATGCTATTCATGAACCGTAAAATGCTGTGGAAAGCTGACATCCGTAGTTCTCCGCTGATATAAGACTCATCATCTGGTTCTTCTCGAGCTGCCCTCAGTGCTCAGTCAAATTTGGCTGACTTGTGTAGGCAGATTTCCGAATTTTGTCTTACACTCTTTTTTCCTTCTTTTGTTCTTATTTGCTTCAAAAAGCCTAAAAAACAAATAAACAAAGTAAATAACTAGAAAACACAAACAAACAAACAAGTAGTATAGAGGATTTTGATACAAATAATGTATAATTAGGCAAAAAGCCTAACCCGACCCATGAAAAAGTCAATCTCGGCCCGGCCCATCGGGCATGATGCAGGGCGAGCGGAGGGTTCCAAACCCAAGACCGGTCTACGGGCCGGTCCATCAAAGCCTATTTGGCCATGTCTTATAAAGCCTATTGTTGCATGCGCTCTCCATTGCAGTTTTATGTGGTGGTTCAAGCGCTAAATTTTGCTCAGGACATATCACAGATAGTGAGCAGGAGCAATTATGTTACTCTTCCACTTCATAGCAATTTTTGAACAAACATCACTGTATTCTCATGGGTCATCATTCAGCCCGTGAGCCTAAAAGCCCATGGCCATGGGCATCTGCTCGGCAGTCGACATAGCAGGCAAAAAGCCCCACCCGACCCATGAAAAAGTCAATCTCAGCCCTGCCTATCAGGGATGATGCAAGGCAAGAGCCTAGGACAGTCTGCGGGCCGATCCATAAACTATTCACTCTGGTTTGTTACCAATTCTGTTCTTATTTGTATGTTTAATTGTGAATATAATATGATGTTTGAGTTATGGTCGCAGTGTATTCCATGATCCATCGACACTCTTTCCATCTGAAGCAAGTGCCTCATCCAAATCAATGTCCATTTCAAGCCATTTCAAACGATCTGACAATTGGAAGTCCGCTTGTGTGCTTTGCTTTTTTAGGTCCTGTTGCTTTCAGATAATGTAATTGCACAACAAAGACGACAATGCCTCTTTGTTCAGTTTATTTCTTTATAAAACAATGTCATTTTCTTAATTGATAAGCATAATAATTAAAAAAAAAAAAACCAATGGTGAAACCCTAGAGAGAGAGCTCCTCATTGAGAGACCATGCCTCGTCCGGCGGCGCGCCCTTACTGCGTTGTCATCGGACATGGCTCGAAAAGGACCTCGTGTCTGTAGAAGATGATCCCCGACGAAGCAAGAGCTATGGGGGCTAGAGACTTTTTTTTCGATCGGTAGTAGGTTTTGATGGCGAGAGATGGTGGAGGGTTCTGGTGCACCTGAGATCAGAGCACAGATGGACGAGGTCGAAATTGCCAAATCGGCATCCACCTGATGGTGGTGAATTGATGAAAGCAATACTGAGATTGGATCTTTCAGATTTGATTTGGATTTGCTAGAGTGCAGATGATCTTGGAGCTTTGGCTTCTCCAGCTAGCTTGGAGATTGGAGATCGAATGATGATCTCTGAACTGGGGGTTAACTACGGTGGCAGGGGGTTGCGGATCAGAGGGAGAGAGCGCTGATGGGATGGAGGCGACATGCCTCTGATAGATTTGGCTTCATGGTGGGCCTGGTGAAGTTCTTGGGCCCTGTCTATGTTACTTTTCGAGTTTTCTAATTTCTTAAACCCTTTTTTTTTGGGCCACTAGGGATTTAAATTAGTTTTTATTAGTTTATTTCCGATAATTTTCCAATGTAGGTTTTTAGGAATCTAGGTAGGTTTGATGCCTGCAGCTTATGATGTTTCTTTTACATCTAGATAGTGAACAATACTTCTTGTCATACCGCAATTGAGCGCCATGGCGACGGAAGTTTTCATGTAAAACTATCTCTATGTAGTGCTAGATTATAAATTGTTAGGCTCATCGTCAATGAGCGACAATGCGACAATGTACAATGTAATGATATGTGAATCACCTCAATTTGTTAGGGTCTGTATCGGTGTCATTCTGGCTGCGACTATTAATACAATGTAATGGTATGTGAATCACCTCAATTTGTCAGGGTATGTATCGGTGTTATTCTGGTTGCGACTATTAATACAATGGGTTATAAGCCTGTCTTTGCTTCAAAAAATAAAAATAAATTGATAAGAACCAGAAATCACAAAACAAGGAAAGCAAATTGGAAAACCCAATTACTCAAAACATAATTTTAGTGCGCTCAAGTCAAAACAAAACCAGAATAACATAAAGCCGCGTTTGTTTCCTTGGATAACTGAACGGATAGGATCAAAATATATCAATGATGGTGTTTGGTGATTCAGATTGCTCCAGGATGGAAAATTTAAATCTTGTCAGAGCCTGACATTAAATCCTGCTAGAGAGGTAGGATATAAACAACTCATGCCGGATTTATAACTAAAAGACGCAACCCTCTTCTCGACATCTCCGCCCGAAATAAAAACACTATATCATACTTTACTTCGTCTTCTTCAACACTCTCTCTCTCTCTCTCTCTCTCTCTCCTCCTACTACTACT
>NC_020494.1:7213060-7213895 GCF_000184155.1 Fragaria vesca subsp. vesca
CTCTTCTTCTACACTCTCTCTCTCTCTCTCTCTCTCTCTCTCCCCCGATAATCTCCATGAAAGAGCCACCTCTTTCTCGCCGCAATCACCACCATGCTCAGCCCAATAGGCCCACCACCAACCACCACACCCACTTTAAGCTCGTCTGCTTCTTCAAAGGCACCTTCCACCCCCGCCCGCCCTCCGGCCTCCTCCAATACGCCAGCGGCGACACCAAGATCATCATCGTCGACTGCCTCGTCAACTTCTCCAAGCTCCTCTCCAAGATCTCTGATCTCTCCCCCGCTTTCCCTCCTTTGTCATTAACTACCAGCTCAGATCGGGGACCGCCGCCGCCCCGCTCGTCCACGTCGACTCTGACGAACACGTCCGCCGCATGGTCGACGAACGACCGAAGCCCAGAAGCTTGACGATGGTGACGTCAGCAATGATGACATGGGAAGATGGCATTGTGGACGGCGCCAACGGAGATGCTGAGCACTTTGGAAGAGGACTGGGAAAGCTAGATGGTTTCATCTAGGCCGGTGACCGGAGATGATGATGGATTGGAGGCTCCTCGTCGATGCTTGAGGCATTTAGTTTCGCGGAGGAATTGAGAATTTGAGGCATTTCTATTTGATTGTGTTGAATGCTGAACAGAAATCAATTTCTTCTGCTTATCTATTCATGTACTAATCCTTAAAACCAAACAAATGAAAGGATTTGAAATAAATCCAATCTTATCCTAATCTAATCTAGTAGTTATCCTAATACAATCTTATCCTAGTTACCAAACGTGACTTAAGTGCTAGTTTGCTATTGCTGCCACTTAAAAAAAAAAAAAAAAAAANAAAAA
>NC_020494.1:7213915-7223997 GCF_000184155.1 Fragaria vesca subsp. vesca
TTTTTTTTTTTTAAAAAGCGAAGCTGTACCAAACTAGGCTTAAGGGTCTATCTTTAACAGAATGAGAATTTTGAAAAATTGTTTTGCAATTGAAAACAAGAGATCAAATTTGAGAATGCATCCGGCTGCAGAATTAATAAAAGAAAAAGTAGAATAAGAAAGTCAAAAACCCTTGGGGACTAAATAAAAAAACAATAAAAATTATATTGATATCAAAAACACTCTTAACAAAAGTTCAGTCGAGTAGAATTAAAGGCTAGTTTAGTATTGCTGTGACTTTAAAAAAAACTGTTACTGCTGTACTGTGAAAATAATCAGCTGTGAATTAAAACAGTTTTATGTTTGGTAAATATTAATTTTAAAAGTGCTGTCAAGATAAAATTTATTAATTTCTAGTGTTTTTAGTGACAGCTGATTTTAAAAGTAACATTCAGGTTACTTCTAAAAGCTGCTGCCAGTGACCTGTAATTTAAAAAAAAGAACTGTTTTTCTTTTATTTACCAAACACTATAAAATCTAAAAGTTTGGATAGAAACTGATTTTTTTTAAAGCAACGCTGTACCAAACTAGGCCTAAAAGATGAACAAATAGGGTATACACCAGTTCTCAATTCATATACATACTCTACTATTATTTAAAAAAAAAAAATTGCATACTCCACTAGATATAGACTACAAAATTTTTAGCAGAACAATGTCCACATGCCAAAAGAGAGATCAACAAAATTACTTCATTGCATCATCTCAACCACAAGATGATTCGACCTTTGGTAAACAGTGAACACATGAGTCAGACACTATGGTGCGCAACCAGCAGCCTCTCCTCAATCTTTCCCTGAGACTTGAGAAGCCTCATTCCTATCCAAATAGTCAAAATCAAAATAGAATATATAATTAGCCAAATAATTTCAGAATCACAAAGACTAGAAAAGATTCATTTTTAGATAATATTGATGATGATTTACGTTTGACAAAGAAAATCGATAATGAAGTAGGTAGAAGCTTCAATCTCTGTCAAGTATAGGTTGTAATGAAGATCGACGTCATAAGAAATTGAAAGCATGTTTGTCAGTCATCTGTAGCATACAAGAGATGCAGGAGAGAATAGATTTATGAATCAAGAGCCAGGTAAAGAATTCTAAAAACCGATGTTTTGTTGTTTATAGTCCGTATTCTTAAAAACAAGAAAAACATGCCAGAGATGTTTTCCAAACTTTAATCATAAATCTGTATTCAGAATCTTGTTTTCCGTGTTTTCAGAGATGATTAACCAAACACATTTACAGTCGTTTTCATTTTCTACAAACAAAAGACTGTTCTGTAAAATGATACTGAACAACCCCTAATATACTGAAGAATTGCACATCAGAGAACAAGATCCACTTGAACATACATAATATCAATATAGTATTATAGGCATGGAGAAAACAGAACAATCACTCAAGACCCAGAAAAGAAACAGTTTAGAAAATTGAGGTACTCACTTCACAAGGCTTGAAGACAGATAGTGAACCACCTACAAGGCTGCAACAGTATCAACTTTTCCATGATCAAAAATTTACCATCAGCAAGCATTGAAGATGAGAATAGAGGCACCAGGAAACATGGGACAACAAATTTACCAACACTAATATGTTGTAACTTGATGGAAATTAAAAAAAAACATTCACAAATTTACGTAAAATTTGAATTCCTGAAATTGATTACAGTTGTTTCCGAAATACCAATGGAAAAAGAAGCAGAGCATACTTGCAGAAGAGTGAAGCACCACAGTTTCCTTTCCTGATGGATTGTATCAGTGAGTAAGAAACTCCTTGCAATGAAGGTATCTGGAGGAAGAGCCGTGTCTTGCAAGGCATAGATGCAATAAACCAAAACTCATTAGCCCAAGGAATCAGATCGAATTGCTCATCTCTTCCAAGACCCCCACCATTTCCTCCCCAAGGTCCTTCAGTTGGAGAGCAGGGAAACCTGTGTTGGGTTTCCAGCCCATGTGTTTTTCCTAAGATGTTTCGTCTTAGAGTATGGTGTTCCAATAAGGAAAGGATATCCTTATTGATGATGGTATACATGTAATCTTGGTAGATTACAGAGAAGGAAGGAGGCATTATTGCCTACCACTAATAGGAATAAGATTCCTATATGGTGAAGAGATTTGAAGATCCTTATGGCTATATAAGGAGAGGTTTAGTTCTAGGTTTTGTATCGTAGAGACGAAGACCAAAGTGTGTTCCATTCTCGGTTAGAGGGTGAGAGAGGGCAGAGAGGAGAGAGATAGGAAGAGAAGTGAGAGAGTCCTTGTTTTCTTATTCTTTCTGGTGTACCCATTATTAATATAGTGGAAGTGTTTTCTGCCGGTGGACGTAGGCAAAAGTTTTGCTGAACCACCTTAAATCTGTGTTCTTTGTGTCTTATCTCTGTGGTTGTTTCTCTTGGTTTGCTGTGTTCTTTTGGGGTTCCTTGACATACATAATTGGCCGATATCCCAACAACCTGAAGGTGACTACCCTGCAACAGGCGGTACAAGCCATGTGTTTGCTCGAAACCAATAGGGAAGATTCCCAAACTGTAAACAATAAAGAACCTAATTAGTTCAAGTGTAAACTCTGTTTCCATTTTATGATGTAGTTTTTTCCGGTCGACCACATGTTTTTCATAACCTGGGTAGCTGAGAGCAACACCACCACCGGAAGGGGGCTCTATAGCCTTTTGTCTGTTTGTTTCCATTTTTTCATCTGAAACGGACTTTGGGGTTTTGATGAGTGTCAAGAACACCCAAAAAGGAAAGCATTACATGAATTAATATGTTTTACTTAGAACTAACTCCATTATATATAGGATCCACTAGCAAATCACATCCCAGAATAGAATGTGATACAGTCACCTTCTTAAAGTGGCCAGCATGGTGTTAAAAGCCATGAAGGACCATATGTATATGATTGCTTTAAGAATTTTGGTGCAAAACCAAAACAATTATGAAGGATGTGCAGTGCAGGCTTATACTAACCAGGCAATGCAATAAAGGCATATGAATGCCTAGTCATCTCTGCCTTTCTTTGATGCATCTCTGCCTTTCTATAAAATGGTACCAGTGCGCAGAAACCCATTAAGGATATATATTGCAATTTGGAGCTTCGTGCAGAAAAGCAATGATGGTTTTGCTGAGAAATGATGAACTTAATAAAAAAAACTTCAACCCAAACAACTTCCAGGACAGTCGTTTAAGAGCAAAATAAACAAAGTTTTATCCATAGAAAAAGCCAAGACAGAAAAGCACAAGAACCAAAATACTTTCAGTTGAATACGCATGTAGACTATACAGAGAAACCATTACTTTTCTATTTGTTCAGATCAGAGTTTGAATACCGACTAAAATGTGGCTGAACTTGTACACAACTTTCATCATTTCCACTTCAACTTGACTGATAAAATTAGTACAACATAAGGTGTCAAATAGCACAAATCACTGCAAACCCATGTCAAGATAAAAAAACCAGGTTCACCAAAATCATGCGTTTTTGATACCCTTTTCTCAGCACAAACCGTTTCATATAATATCCCAAATTTCTGTTGGAACTGAATTTGGTCAGTGGCAAATTTTCTGGTGACTTATTATCAGCTGATGGTGAAACAAATAAAAAGATAAATAAGTGGTGATTCAAGATCTGTTCAAGTGACATTAATTAAGATTAAAAAGGTTTGAAATTCACAGCAACAAACGCTACTAATTAAGAGTGTCATAAACATACATTACAGAGATAGAGTGAGTGAACGTGTTAAAGATTCATTCATAGTGTGTGGCTAGACAATGAAATTATGTCTCAGTGATAGGATTCATCATCAGCAGTGCGAGGCCATGCCAAGAAGTTATTGGTTAATTCATGTAAAAGTATTTCAAGAAAAATGAATATCAATGTACCAAGAAAAATGCATTACAACTTTTAGACGAGTGATTGCTGAACATACCTTGGGGATGACCTCTGATCCTCTGGTAACGCTTTCTCCTATTTTTCTTAAACACAAGTATATTTGCATCTAATGCCTGTGCTAAAAAGGAATAAATGAAATTATAAATTCCAGATTTGTAGAAACAAAGAATGCACAGATACCTAACGATAACTTATAAATCAATAGTATAGTGCCAGTCAAATTGTTATCCCAGGTCATTTATCAAGTATTGAGTCATGTTGATAATATTTGAGATGGACTCACGTGATATTTCATTGAGACATAAAGTTAAGATCCATTACTATTTCCCTGAGCATTACAGAGAAACTAAGAAGGAATTAACTATATACAATTATAAAATTGGCCACAGAACCCTCCTCTACACTCGAAAACTTTATTCTTTTGCTCTTCTAGTAAAATTTTGTTGTGCCAGAAATGCTAGTTAATACTACTACTCACCCTCATGCACAATAAGAGAAAGAAAAGGAGGCACACTTACATGATCCTCAATAACTGCATGAACGGTTGCATCTGGAACTATTGGCTTGCCGATTACTGTCTGACTACTTGTGTCCACCAACAGAACCTTGTTCAATATCGATAAGCAAACCGAGCATCAAAACTAAGCTCACATGTAAAGTTTAAAATGCAAAAGGAGATCTTCCACCAGAAAACTTCATTACAATAACTAGATCAAATAATCTGACCCCAATGCGATGTTGACCTAAGAGAGAGGTTTGTTTATTACTTTAGCTAAATGGGCCTCAAATGAGCAATAACTAAAAAGCCTGAAAGATGAAGTGTAAGTTCACTAGTTTGGCTTACCATGTTCACTTTAAGCACCAGTTATGAATTTATGAACTACTTTGATGCATATCACACTCTACACCCAGCATATTCTATTCTCTTTTTCCACATTTTATAAATCAATATACAAAAGTAAATATCCTATAGCTTAGACACTCTCTCTTAAGCCTATGTATGAGCTTGTAAACTTGAAATCACAAATTCTCTCAAAATATTTAGGGCAACAGTAGTCCAAGTAAGTCCACAATGTGCATAACAGAGCAAAAAGTAAAATAGAATAAGAGAAGAACCAAGCATATATACTAGCTCCAATCTTAAGACAGTACACTGGTATCGATGCAATACCATGTAAGATGACACTACGAGCAACAAATAACAAATGACAGTAACCTTAAAGCAAACCTTCTCACTTTGTCTGAACCTAACACGGATACATTGTAAGCTACAAGACCTCAAACTGCATATTCTAATTCAATTTCTGAGAACCTCAAAGCACCGGGTATCCATTTCTTTAGGTAAATGCGTGAAATTTTACCCATATATCAATTCAATGATCTCGTAGCAGTTAAACAGATCAGCAGCAGTCCGCTAGATGATGAGGATGGTAGCAAGTTCAGATTTCAGATCCTATTAATGAAGGAAGTGACTTTACGTTTTTCCACTTCAATTTAGTATCGAGTACTAAAATACTGTATCTGAGTGCATTCATCGTTTAATTTTCCAGTTTTGAATATAATCACTTTCTCAGAAAAAAAATATTAATGAGATGCATCAAAGAAGAAGCAGGATATTAAAATTGATTCAAACCGTAAACCTTGTTTACAGCCAATGTCTGCAACTTGGTTTGACACATATCGGCATTCAGAGCAACAGCAAGCCGATCAAAACTAATCAAATTTCAGTCTCAATTTGATAACCTAATCAGAAACACACAGTGGGAAGATGAAAGAAACTGAGAAAGAGACTGAACCTGAAGAAGAGCGACGGACCAGCAGTGTTTGCAATTTCCTTAAAAGAAGGAAACAAAAAGAAATGCAACGTGTGTTGGGCTTTTTAAGGTTGGGCCCAACTACAATCTCAGTGGTTAAATGTATCCAACGGCTGAAAACATTATGTGGACAGCTATATAAATGTCCTTAAAGATAGAAACCCTAAAACCAGAACCAGAACCAGCAATGGATAAATTGGCGAGAATGTTGCCAAAGGGTGGTTTCTCTGTCCCAAGTGCGGCCACAATGTTTGATGTGTTTTATAGAACCGTGATTTATGGATGTCCAACCTACTATTTGTGGCGTACGATGCCGTTGGCCATAGAAGGCTACCAGAAGTGTTTGGCTTCAAGAAAGTAAGAATTTCATTGTCTTTCTATTCTAATTACAATTTTTAGATCTACATCTTATTAAGAAATAGATGATTCTTCTGTCTTCCCAGTTTTCTTTTCTTTGAATTTCAGTTTGAATCAGACAAAAATAGCCCTAATTTAGTCCTTAGTTTTGGGTTGTTGTTTTGTATTCATGATGTAGCGGATATTGCCTGATTAACATTACTTTCCGGTGTATTGCAGTGCGATAATGTCCCAGCGACTAGTTCCGAAAGATGATGGGTAAGAATTCCTGTGAAATCACAATTTTTATGTCTAGATCTTCTTCTTCTTTTGCCAGCAATATTAAAGCGTTTTTCTGTGATGTTCTCCTACTTCGCAGTTCTGTTTGAATTTCAGTAAGAATTCATCTGTTTTTGTAAATTGGAATTATTATCTACAAGGGTGCCACTAGCACTGGCCCTAATTTGGTTCCTTAATTTTGCTGGCCTGTTGTTGTTTGGTGACAATTTTTTTATCTAGATTTCTTCTGTTGCCAACAATATCAACAAAGTGTTTTCGGTTCTGTTTGAATTTCAGTAAGAATTAATCTGTTGCTGTAAATTGGAAATATTATCTACAAAGGTGCTGCTAGCACTGGCCCTAATTTAATCCTTAATTTTGCTGACCTGTTGTTGTTCTGTTGCTATCATGAAAATCGTATTTTGGGTACCAGAAATGGCGTGAGTAACACAAACTTTCCAGTTTATTGTAGGGCCATTGCACAGCCCGAGTAGGGCACTTCCTGTTCTAAATAGTTGCAATGGTGTTCAGGGGTGTTTGGAGGATGACTATCTTTCTCTTAATTTTAAGACCTTGCCTTGTAATGGAGTTTTATATGTATTGAATAATTTGAACTCCTTGTAATGGAGTGTTGTCTATTTATTGTATATATGGTTTGCTTACTATCTCTGTTTGTATTGAAATTATATAGTTTGGTTCCTGTCTAGTAGTTTAGTTTTGGACGCCAGCAGTTGTTCCATATCTTTCGCCTTAGCTCACTTGGTAGTTTCTTGTTCAAGGACAATCATCTTCATTGTAAGGCTAATCCCTTCGGCCTTTGCCCGCCCTACCCTATAGGGCCAAAGCCCTACTCGGCCCTCTGTTAGGGTGGGCCGGTCTTAGCCCTTTTCAATTAGGGTAGGGTAAGGATCAAGCAAATGAAACTTGGCCTTATCTTACGGCCTTACCTTATTGAGCCTTTTAGGGCCAAGCTCGGCTGGCCTTAAAAGCCCGTTTTTTAGACCTTAATAATTACTTATTTTTTATTGTTTTACTATGTTTTTTATTTTTTATATAATACAACTAATCTTGTAAGTTTTATTTTTTAATTTGTATTTTGTTTTGTTAAATAACGATTGATTTTTTGTGATTTAGAGAGATAATTAATGAAATATATGAATATAACTATTTAGATTAATAATTCTAGATGTCTTAAGTTAAATATAATGTATAAATATGTTAAATATGAGTAAATATCACATATATTCCTTAAGGTAATATTTGGGAAAAAAAATTAAAACTCATTAATTTATTTCATTAAACAAAATAGCGTCATATTCAGCACATTCGGGTCTATTTAGTCCTATTTAAAATTAGCCCTAACGAAATGGGTTTTAAGAGCGGGTGAGGGCTTGCATGTTTGAGACCCGGCCCGATTTTACCCGGTCTTAAATTTTGTTGATCAAGTCAAAGTCTTGCTCGACTTTACTGAAAATTAGGGCCGGCCCATGATGAGGCCTAGTTTGGGATGCCTAGTTTGGGATGCGATCAGCAGGAAAGCTACGTCAACTTACTTGAACAGAGCTAGCAAGGATAGGTATATCACTACATCCCAATCCATAATCAAGGAAGGCAGCCGTCGGCCGTGATGTCCCAGGAGCAGTGCCTGTACCTGACTTCCCAGCTCTGCTTGTACTCTCAAGCACTTCTACTGTTAAGTTCCCATAAGCCTGCAACCAACCACATCATATTCATTACTCTTAAACTCAGAAAAATAGCTCAAGACATGATGGAATCAAATTCAGATGGTACTTTGATTTTAGCGGAGGAGTAAACTACACCGTAGAGAATGTAAACAGTATTTTCAATAACTCAATGTCCAGCAAGTAACAAAGTTTGTACGTGAAAACTGTGTGAACCGGATTGACTGTAATAATAGAGGAATATATGTTGTAGAGTAACTTGACACACAATTGGATAATATGTCTTGTCAGTTTCCGAAACAAACGAAAGACAAAGAAATCAAGCTTCATAGTTGTTTCTAACTTGAACAAGTAATAATTTTCACATACCTGTAAGCACAATTTCGTTTCTGTACCACAAATTGGATAATCAAGGGGGCAACAGTGAATGAGATCCTCACAACAGACACCAAAGTTGTCACAGCATGTCCAAGAACGGCATGTCCAACAACAGGAGGTTTCCCCTCCATTACACTGCCATAAGGTATCACAGTTCACAGGACCTGGCGGAGGAGGATTCGCACCAGTCTTTACTGGATATAAAGCAACATGTTGATAACAAAAAGCCCATTGCCATTTCCATGATCACGTCGCAGGTACATATAGCCATTCACGAATTCTTTAAACTCCAATTGTCCACTCCATTTTCTGAACCAGACGCTACGATTAATACAGCATGATCCAAGGAACATATGTTCATACTTCTTGTGCACATCTGATTCTCATACTTAGTCCCATTACTAAGAGAACATAAAGGTGAAATAAGAAGAAGGCTGAATGTTCATATGTTTATGTTTTATGCAGATTTAGGATAGATACAATGTCTGCAATCCTAAGTATAATTGACATATAAACACATAATGATTAAGTTTACATGTATTGATCTAGTATAGATTTATAAAGAAATTGAGTTTATGATAAAAGAAAACATACAATTGGTATCAGAGCGACTATGCTCGGATCAATTGCATGTAAAAGAAACTTTTTCCTATATAATTTGTATTCTGGGAATCTATATGTTTAATCCACATTAAGCCAGAAAATACATGTTTATATATTAACTTCTGAATGTTCTTATGTACTGTTCATTAAAATTGCAATATATATATATCTGTATATGTTTATATGCCTATTCATCTGATGCAATGATTTATATTATATCTTTTATATGAACATGTTGATGTTATAATTGATATGAATGATATAAAGCTGTATGCATTATGTGTTGCTATAGTGACCTGAAATGCATTGAATGGAATTGTATGTATCATTCTGTTGATCTTTTAAACATTTATGCTGTCATAGTGGCTTTATGTTAGAAGAGAAAAAAGACTGCAACAATTTCATTATAAAGAACAGATATTAAACTTAAAATTAAATTTAAATTTATTCTGGTTTCCATATCGAGACTCAGTAGTTAGACATTTGGTTTTGTGATCTGGTATGTGTAAAGAGTAAATGAACATTCATATACATATATAGAGGCATTCTTAGGTGCGGACGTCCGCACTGTTTTACGGTGCGCATTTCCTTCCGTTCGACACCGTACGGCGTCGCGCGAGGGCGCGTCTCCACCCCAGCGGACTCCAGCAGCTTCCCCGACCACTTTTCATCCCCGGCGAGTCCGCCGATTCCAATTTTCCGGCGAGATCGACTTTATTTGAAGTTTTGGGTGATCTTGCCGGAAAACTGGAAAAGAACGAACTCGCCAGGGATGGAAAGTGGTCGGGGAAGCTGCTGGGGTGGAGGCACGCCCTCGTGCGGCGCCATACAGTGGCGAACTAATGGAAATCCGCACCGTAAAACGGTGCGGACGTCCATAGCAGAGAAGCCCTGTATATATATATACAGATTTTCTCAGATGCGGATGTCCGCATTTATTCTTACGGTGCGGATTTCCACTTTACACTCATTTTTCAATTGAATTTTCACATCTCCACCGTCTAGACTTTAGATACTAATGTATAGATCATCTCTGCAAAATTTCAGCCAATTTGGTTATCT
>NC_020494.1:7224017-7243560 GCF_000184155.1 Fragaria vesca subsp. vesca
TTTATATACTAATGTATAGATCATCTCTGCAAAATTTCAGCCAATTTGGTTATCATTAAGGCACTCAAACTCGATTAAACCAATGGATGAACATAATTCGGTCGAACTTGAACCGTTCATGTTTATAACAAAAAAACGCAGTTTTGAGTGCCTTAATGATAACCAAATTGGCTGAAATTTTGCAGAGATGATCTATACAATAGTATCTAAATACTAGACAGTGAAGATGTGAAAATTCAATTGAAAAGTGAGTGTAAAGTGGAAATCCGCACCGTAAGAATAAATACGGACGTCCGCCAGTTGAGAAGCTCTGTATATATATGTATATATATATGTATATATATACATATATATATATATATACAGCCCCTTTCCATTGAGGGATCCCTATTTTTTGGCCACTTTCTAGGGATAGGGCATTACACCACTTTCCAATTGAATTTTTACATCTCCACCGTTCATATCTTAGGTCTATATGAGTAGATCACCTCTACAAAATTTCATATGATTTGGTGATCGTTAAGATTTTCAAAAGTTTGATTTAGTTTTAATGATTTTGAACGGTCCAGCTTATGTCAAACTAAAACCGTTGAAGGTCATTAAAACTAAATTGAACTTTTGAAAGCCTTAACGATCACCAAATCATATGAAATTTTATAGAGTTGATCTACTCATATAGACCTAAGATATGAACGGTGGAGATGTAAAATTATAATCGGGAAGTTGGTGTAATGCCCTAACCCTATAAATGGCTTAAAATAGGGATCCCTCATTGGAAGGGCCCTGTATATATATATATCAATAAAGATGTGTACACCACAAAGGTTGTCAGTCTTGAATTTGATAACTTTCATATCACTATATGCATATACATTTATATACTATTTGGGACATTCAAATTTTTCTGGTATCAAGTTACACTGGATTAACTTGTTTGATATTTTTTCATATACAACTATGCAATTTCCAATGTCTATAAATCAGATTGAGCATCTGAATGGCTCAAACTTTCAGCAACAGAAATGTGACATAGAACTTAATCTAGGAATCTTGGATTTCGATCATGTGTCAAAGGAAGATCCACCATTAGCATTGGCTAAGAATGCAAGTACATATGCGAAAGAGAAGAATGATAACTGGTACAAGCACAACAAGATGGCACTGATAATTATCAAGAAGAGGATGATTAGCAGTGTGAGGGGTAGCATCCCAGATTCTGAATTGGCAAAATTCTACATGGATTCTATTGCTCAAAAGTACTTCATTTCCAACAAAGCTGAGACTGGAAGACTCATGAAATCCTTCATGAGAATGGTCAATGGAGTATGATGGAAAGGGCAGTGTAAGGGAGTACATTATGAAGGGGTCCAATATGAAAGGCCAGTGTAAGCAGTCCAATATTACACTACACTTTCCATCATCCCAGATTCTGAATTGGCAAAAGTCTACATGGATTCTATTGCTCAAAAGTACTTCATTTCCAACAAAGCTGAGACTGGAAGACTCATGAAATCCTTCATGAGAATGGTCAATGGAGTATGATGGAAAGGGCAGTGTAAGGGAGTACATTATGAAGGGGTCCAATATTGTTGAAAGTTTGAAGGATCTTGATATGATTATAGAGGAGCCCTTTCTGGTTTACATGTTGCTTAATTCTCTACCTTATGAGTTTGATCAACTGTAGTCGCTGTATAAGATTCAAAAGGAAAAGTGGACAATGAACGAGCTAATTTCACTTTGTGTGGAAGTTGAGGATGAAGTCAAGAAGAAGGGAAAAGGTGTGGTTGTGGCTATGAATTTGATGTCAAAGGGAAGATTCAAGAAGTTTGGCAACAAGAACTGCAAAGCTAGTACCTCTGTAAGCACCTCTAAACCTATTAAGAAATTTGATCATGATAAAAGGTACAAACCTGTAGGTGGCATTAGGTGTTCCTTCTGTAAGAAACCAGGTCACTTTAAGAAAGATTGTGATGGTTTCAAAGCTTGGCTGAAAAAAAAAGTGATTTTCTTGTTAAATCTGTTTTCAAATTTGAGTCAAATGATTTTGTTAGTGATGATTCTTGGTGGTTTGACACTGGCTCACCCATTCATATTGTTAATTCATTACAAGGATTGTCAAAGATTTCAATCGCAAGCAGGAATGAAACAAAAGTTTGTACTGCAAATGGCCAAAGGGTGGCTGTTAAGGCTGTAGGATGTGTCAAGCTCAAGGTTTAGGAATAACTATGTATTAGTATTGAACGATGTCTATTGTATCCTTAGTATTAGTAGGAATTTGGTTTCTGGTTCTCAGTTTGTAGCAAACAATGGCTATAGTTTCTCAATAAGTAATAATATAGCTATGAATTTATATTATTATAATAAGTGTTTTGGTGATGCAAGTTTGATAAGTGGTTATTGACATGTTAATTGTGTTAATGTTTTTGAAAATCTAAGCTGAGCATGATGTTTTTGCTTTAAGTAAAACGATTTCAAAGAGAAAATCTGTAGTCA
Organism: Fragaria vesca subsp. vesca; assembly: GCF_000184155.1. Classification (NCBI taxonomy): domain Eukaryota; kingdom Viridiplantae; phylum Streptophyta; class Magnoliopsida; order Rosales; family Rosaceae; genus Fragaria; species Fragaria vesca. The sequence goes on from NC_020494.1 coordinate 7,226,511, forward strand.
TCTTTTCTTTGGCATAAAAGACTTGGTCATATTTTAAAACAAAGACTGAGTGAATGTAACATCTCGGAAATTTGATTTTCTATTTTTAAAAGAAAAATTTATTTTCGATCTATTTTTATTTCGATTTATATTATTCCTAGTAGTTTTTGAAAATTATTCAAATTTTTTAGTTTGTCAAATTTTGTCTTTCGAGCCTATAGGATTAATCTAGACGGCGTTATGAGTTTGTAGCATTTTTCGGAGCATCATTTGGACATCGAAGCTATTTTTAATGATTTTTAAAAGTTTGTATTATCCAAAAATTTAATTAAAAATAGAAATTAGAGTCTGTAGCATCTAGACCGTTGGATTTTTTAACCGTCTAATCTGGGCCGTCGGATTGGAGAATATATTCGACCCGGACCGACGTCGAACAGCGGCGGAGCCTTTGATCGCTCCTCGTCTTCCGGCCTCCTCCCGACGCATGGCTGGTGTCTACGGCTTCGTCTTGTCGTTCCCAACGTGGTCGTGATGTTGTTTCTCCATGGGAAGCACCGAAGATATTGAGAATCGAAGGAGAGAAGAATTTCTGGGTTTGCCGGCGAGATTCTGATTTCGGCCGAGTTGAGGTCTCTCACCTGTGTGGATAACTTCGTCTCCTCATCCTCGACGTCCCTGTGGCTTCAGCTTGTTGATACGAGGTCAGGTGAGGGGAGAATCGAAGAAGAGAAGTTTCTAAATTTTTCGACGAGAGTTCGACAGATTCCGGTGAGCTTTGGCGTCGACTCAGATATCAAAGTTGATTTATTCTTTGAGCTCTTCCTTTCTGTACAATTGAATTCAATTTTGGATTGTGTTTCGGAGAATTTGGATGGTGGCAGTGTTGTTGACCGCTGTGAGTGCCGCTGTGCACGGCGGTGGGGGCCGGGTGATGATTTTGGGTTTTGGGAGTTGGTTTCTGGCTTTATTAGTATATTAAATTTGTGGAGTTTTGAGAAATCTGGGTTTTAGCAGTGTTTGTGATCACCGAGAGTGCCGCTGTTCATGGTGGCAGTGATGGTGTTTTTGTCTGTGTTTGCTGGTTTCCAGTGGTTATGAATCTCTACGCATGCTTTTGATTGTTATATGTATTAGAAATTTAGAAGCATGGGAAGTGGATGATCGAATGATTGTACTGTGTTGCTTGGACAATAAGAACAATGGTTGTGCATCTCAGATTTTGGGGTTAATATATACCTATTTGGTGATGTTGGCTTGATAAATAGATTAGGGAGGTTTGATTTTAGAAACTGGAAAAGATGGTAACTCGTTGGATTGGATGGTGATGAAGCTGCAATAGAAATGTAGGCAGAGACTATAAGGCTAAAGGAAAAATAGTCCAAACAATGTCCCACATTTTAGAGAAGCTAAACTTTGGTGTCTCAATTTTGAAAAACTTCAAAACAGTATCTCACGTTCTTACTCGGACCGAATTTTAGTATCTACAACCGTTGTGTCTGTTATAAAAATTGACAGCTAAAGGTTATTTTTGTACTTTCCCATCTTATTTTTTTCTTTATTTCTAATTATTCTAAAAAAATCTCTATATCTTTATGTCTATCTCTCTCCAAATCTATCACCGCTGCCAAGATCAATTCCCAGACCTACCTCCGGTAAAACCACTAGAACTCAAAATTAGAATTGGTGATTGAGTGGGAGTTTGATGTTAGAGTTTTGTTTTCGGTGCTTGATTTGGTTCTTTTGGACTGGTTTCAGGATAGCTTGAAGTTGTTGGTTCAAACTGTGGCTGAGATTCCGGTGACTGGGTTTGTAGTTTGTGGCAATTCGTGGCTGAGAATGGAGACCATGCTAATATTGCAGCTGAGGTGTTTAAGTCATTGGTACCCATGATTCTTCAGTATAAATCGCAAGTTCTGATATTGCTTTGATTTTTGTGGGTGATCAGATGATGGGTGTGGCTAAGAATCTTGAGCGGGTGAAGAAAGTTATGGAGGTTGAGGAGCAAGTTGGGTTTGAGAGCAAGGTGTATGGACGAGAAGGCAGCTGTAAGGAAGGCTGAACTTTTTTTTGTTACCAAGTTGTTTCCACTCAAACCTAGAATTCAAAAGGAAATTTTGGGAAGAGTGGGGAATTGGGGTTTATGAGAGCAGATTAAGGATATGATTGATGGAAAACTGAACATCTGAAGTGTTAGAAACAAGCAAGGGATTTGATTAATTATTACAATCGTTTAGTGAGTTGGAAAATTTCCACAATATCAATTAGTTGAGCAGATCGGAGGGAAGAGAGGATGAAATCGCTTGCTAAACTAACAACTAGTTTAATTAAATTAATAGAATATTTTTGGCTGTTTTATTATATGAAAAGAAAATAACGAAAATAGAAAGTAAAGGGTATATTGGTCATTTTATGATTATAATATGTCCACAGTTAGTTTTTTTAACGGAAGTAATGGTTGTAGATATCAAACTTCAGTTGAGATAAAAACGTGAGATACTATTTTGAAGTTTTCCAAAGTTAAGATATCAAAATTTAGCTTCTTTAAAAGGTGAGACACTGTTTGGACAATTTTCCTAAGGCTAAATATATGGATACATTATGGGTGTATGGTACTTTGGGTGTCCAAAGTAAATTCTGAAATTGAATTAATGCTCGGAGCACAGCTGGGATCTGACGACGGAAAGGTGGGGATAAAGTGGAATGAGTGCGTAGGACGTTTGATTCGGAAATCGTCAGAGAAAGTGTGAGGGAATGCAGATTAAGGAACTTGTTTGGGTGTCCTTAGTAATTTCAAGGACTTGATTGTGTTGACTTAAAGTGATATGTCAACATTATTAGAATGAGGATTCGATACGAGGATTGGAGGCATGTTGCAATTCCATAAGCAGAAAAATAAGGATTACCGAACGCGTGTCGCTGAGTTACTAATTTTTGTTTGGCGTCAAAACTAACACTTGGATTCCATGTAGAATCTTTCTCGGGGAACCTTTCTCTAAATTGATCATTAGATTATTATAGAAATCGATGAATTGTGTGTCATTGATTGATTAACTCTTGAATGTTATTGTTTTCGATAAAAGTATGTGATAACGTTGATTTATATGATTGATGTTATCGCTTTCCTTAAAAGCATGTGTTCGATATTGAAATGTGAGTTTTGATATTCAATTCATATGCATAATGCATTGTGAGGAATTGTGAGAAGTGAGATCGGTGATTATGGAGATGAGAAAGAGATTGATAGAATATATACATTTTGTGTAGTTAAGTTTCCTTATGGGTTGTTCTCGAGATCTATGATTAGCCCACACATGCACAAATTCAGGAAATGTATGCCCCTTCGATGGCGGACATCAATAAAACGATCTTATCGGGTTACGAATCAGGAAACCATGAGTATAACAAGATGACTAACAAAAGAGGTACATATGGTGAGATTTTACTGATTGTTAGATCATATATTTGAGACATCTGAGTCACCCCTAGTTGATAAAATACACGGTATGAGACATAGAATATGGAAACCAACCAAACGATAGCTGCAAAACTGACGTTGAAATGTCAGTACTACTTTTCCTCATGATTAAATGTAACGCCCTGGCCCAAATATTCATATAAATTTGAATTTTAAATCCAAATCTTAAACGAAATAGGAATTCAAAACTCGAATAATATTTCGAGTATCTAAAGTTTAATCAATTTCAAGAACCATGTACATTGACGTATACAACACTCAATTACTACGAATTTCATACTCACTACATTGAGCATTGTCACCAATATAATCATTCAAGCAAAAAAGATCAAACATTTACAGAGGCATGAAATCAATTTCCCACATATACTAAATCTCTAGTCATTAACCAAGCATTGATCGCAACTGAGTTCTAACCACAACTCTCACAAAGTAGAGAAACCCCCGGAGCATATTGCTCTCTATAACCACAACCACCCTCCTACTAAAATATAACAGGGGTCTCAAATAACCCGATTTATGCTAACAACAATAATAAATCAAAACCAGATTTCTACTACATGATACCATCATAAACGCACTCACATGTATTCCATTCTTTCCTTTTTTATATTACTACATATGTCCAAAATTCTAAACACAACACTCCTAATCTCCAACATTCCAGGCAACACATTACCAGAGGTTAATATCCAAACCAACAATTAAATTTTTTATCGCAGGACACAATGCATTATAATTTATCATAGCCAAAGCTGAGCTGTTCACTCATTTTTGCAAGCTCCAAAACTCAGAGTTTGGGTTTGAAATGAAACGGGAAGTGTTACATCCCGACCCTTAAATTTTTACCTTATTTACTAGCTTGGTGTTAATAAGAATTTTACCGTCTTCGTCAATAAGTTATGGTTTAATTGGTCCCTAAAGGGGTTTTGAGGGGCGATTATTTCGGAGAATTATTCGTAGGAGAAAAATATGATGACGGTAAAAATGGTAAATTTTAGCTAATAAAAGATAATTTTTATTAGGGTATTTATTTTTCAGGGTGTTTTATTTTGGAGTTGGTGTGGGTATATAGGTGTTGGACCGGTTTGGAGAGGCCCAAACCCATTTCTCCTCTCTCTTCTTTTTCTCTTCCTCTCGGTTCTCTCTCTCCCGAGCTCCTCTCGCTACCGGACTTCGCCGCTGCTTCGGTCCCGTTCGGTTGGCCTCCGACCCAGCTCCCATCTCAAAAGAGAGCCCTCCTCCCGTGCAGCAACCCCTCCAAAGGTCTCACCCCCTCTCTTTAGCTAGGTAAGGAGAAATGTGGAGTTGAATTTTCTAGGGATTTTGGGATGTTTTTGCTCGATTGACCTAGTTAGGCTTGGAATTGATGTTTGTGCTAGTTAGGAAAGTTGTAGAGGGGGTTGAGAGGAAGATGCTGTCTAAATTTCATAGGCATTGGAGGTCACCGGAGTCGGCCTCCGGCCGTCGCTCCCGACGGAGCTGGCGCCGCCGCCGCCACTGTGGGAGAGATTTTTTTGGTTTTAAATGTGGAATATTAAGGGGAGTTTATTGATATGAATTATGGAATTTTTGTATGAGTTTTGGATAAGTTTGTGAATTTCTGAAGTTTGGTAATTTTGGCGGATTAATAAGGTAGAATCCGGCCGTTGGATTAAAGTCGTATACTCTGTGGAAAGGTGTAGTTAAAGCTGCTGGTTTTAGTGTTGAGGTGTGGACCGTATTGAAGTTAGGCAATGATGAGCGTGAGTATGGCTCTCGGTTAATTTTGCCTATTTTGTTTAAATATTGAATTTTTAGTTGGGAAATTAATTATATATTTGTGTCAGGGTTCGAGAAAACCTCACTAGAGTGGCGATTTGGATTTCGTCGGGCTTATGCCTAGAGTTGTGAGTGGACTTTTGTTTTAAATAATATGCATGCTATGGTTCATGAATGAACAATTAATGTTGTGGAGCATTTTGATGTCATTTTAATTTTGACGATTTTATTTCTCTTGGAGAGTTACCGAAAATGGGATTTTCGGTGGATATAAATATGTATTTATGAGAGAGTATGTATATAACAGCTAGCTAGCCCTATGTGTCTGTCCACCTTAATGACATAGCATATAGCCGCATTATGGTGTGACGTGAGCGTTAGACTCGAGCGTTGTAGCCCTATATGAGTGTTTAATTCATATAGAGGGTATGAGCACATATTTATACACCCGTCTGTCCACCTTAATGGTGTAGTGTAGCACCGCATTAAGGCGTGACGTGAGCGTTGAACGCGAGCGTAGTAGCTCTATGAAGATACATTGGCCTCCATGAGTTGATGGATTTCAAAGATTTCCAAGCTTGTGACAAAGGGAAGATCCGGCCGGTTTAAATTGGGAAAATTGAAGTTTCCTAGTCCAACTAAGGAAAGCTTTATGACGGAAGGTCTCTTGCCATGTAGGTTGGGATTTCCTTCTATATTTCTCATCTTTTATATGGGTAGATTTAGATATATTTGGAAGGGTATTTTCAGATATATTTTCAGTCTATTTGGAGATAAAGGCCGTTTAAGGTTTGTTATAGAAAGAGAGGTTGTGATTTGTGATTAAGGGGATAGAGATGAGTTGTTCTATTCCTTAATTATTTAAGAGTTGTATTTCAATAAGGTTAGTTCCTTTTCCAGGTAAATTAGATTTAGAAAGTTGTTATGGTGCTAGTTGTCATCCGGATCTAGAGGTTAGAAAAGGAGGCACTGCATATTTAAATAGGAAGTGGTGCTAGGGTTGGTGGGGTGTGAATTCAGAGACTGTGAGAAAAAAGAAAGAAAGAAAAAATAGGTTCAGTGAGTGTTTGCTCTAGAGGTGTATGGAGTGAACATATATTCATATCATAGAATAGTCTTGTGTGGCAAGAGACCTTCGTGGCTCCATTGAAGACCTTCATGGCTTCAAGTCCTTCGTGGCTTCAACGACCTCCGTGGCGTTATCGTCCTTCGTGGCAACAAAGACCTTCGTGGCTTTGTATTTCACTTGACCGTGTTCTTCAAGTGTGAAGTAATTTTTACTTTTGAGAATATACTACTTTTGATCATATGTTGTCAAGTAATTGTAACATTCTATTCAATAGTAAAGTAAAGTTCTTCGATATATTCCGCTGCTTATCTCATAATCGTTCTATCTAGTATTTTCATTTGGTATCAGAGCAGGTGCTGGAGGTGTTCGGTAGATCTAGCTAAAGATGGAACGAAATGGGTTGAATCAACTGCCCATGCTTAAAGGAATGGATTTTGCTCAATGAAAACTTCAAATGAGATCATTCATTTATGGCATTGATTTTCATGCATGGAGAAGTGTGGAACGTGGCTGGAAAGCTCCTGAGATTTCTACTGATGGAAAAGCTCCAGAAGGGTCTTCATCTAAATTAAAGGACGAAGATGATTGGGATGAAAAAGAGATCAAACTGAGTGAAGCTAATCACAAAGCCTTAAATGTCCTATATAGACCCATGAATTTATATAGGGAGTATGGACGTGTGTAAATACATATATATAGTATAGAGCCTGAGAGGCTCGATATTTATGAGATAAAAGTTTTATCGCTTGCAGCATGCATTCGATTTTCCTTGAAAATTGATTTGAGAAAACATAAATATTTTATTCGTTAATTTATTTTTATCTACTCACTCTAACGTGTTTTCAAATGTTTTCCCCTGGCTCTTAGTTTTAAAAATACCCAGATTGCAGGATTGCATAGTTAAGGTCGGGCGTACATGGAGAAAAAACATAGTCAATAGTATAGCTTCCGCTCAGTATATTTCTAGTTCATCTCCTTTAAATAGAGTTGCTCTGAACTGTGGTTGTTGGTTATTAGATTAAATTGTTAGAGTTAGTAAATAAATTAGAAGATGTTGTGTTTTGGGGAGCACGAAGACTCCAGGAGTTTAAGGTTGGATTTGGATTTTCAGAAGTGTTTGCAGGTATTATTAGAAAGGGTTGTCCATTTTCAAGGGAGGTTATGTCGAATTTTTGGTAAATTTTCCTTAGAGGTGGTTCCCGCATGATTTACTTCGGGTTTCAGGGTGAAATTCGGAATGGGTCCTGACAGGAAGAGCAAGAGAACTCACGGGGTCGCTCATCATCGGACCCGAGCAAACCCAGAATTTCAAATCACCAAAACTTTGATCAATCCCAAAAACTAAATTGCATGGACTTTCTAGAGCACGACAGAAGGTCCATGAATCATACATCAACCCAACAACATCTTCATAAACTAAATTCTAATATAACATTATCACCTCATATTCTAAATCCTTCAAATATCCACTAAACTCAATTCCGATTATAGGAGCATGTAGAGCTTAGAGAATAAACTAATTTTGATACCTGAGATGAAATCAATAGCCGCCAATAAAACACAGACTCTCAATGGAAACTCCATGAGTATTACCTTCAATCAACGCCATGAAACGACCGGGATCAGAAAACCCGATATGGAACTCGAATACTCGATGTCTTTCAAGCGTCGTTCTGCCGTCGTCTTTGGCCATCTGAAAAGGGGAGGAGCTGTCACAACTTTGCGCAGCCAGGAGGGAGCCATGGGTACTAGTAAGACGTCTAGGCGAAGCCGGAAAGTGGAGGTGATGAGACCTGGATTCATCGCCCCGGTGAATCCCCGATTTCCCCCCAAAGTCGGTCTCTCCCGAAATGAAAACAGAGTTTTGGAAGCCTCCCCTCTGCTCAAAAGAAGGAGAAAATCCTTTGTCTGTTTTCTAGAGAGATCCCCAGCGTCCCCTCCTTTTTAGTTTCGGTCTCCACCGACTTTTCTCTCACCGAGAAAGGACAAAAGCAGATGAACAGAGAGACAATGAGAGATTTCTCGAAGTCTCTGCAACACCCCTTACAGATTAAATGACATAATTGCCCTTATGTGCTCGGGAGAAATACAAAAGGCTACCCGACAACTTTTCAAATAACAAATTAGTCCACAACAATTTCACTTATACAGTTTAGTCCCACTCTATATATTTTTTTTTTTTTACTTTACTTTACTTTACCATGTAAGTCTAGGAGTTACCGTCTTAAGAACTAGCCTTCAACATGCCATTTCACCTAACGACACCTTGTCTTTCTGGTTACTTTTCTTGGCGGAATCACTGCTGCCTTAATCTAGTAAAACTTCTTAGAAAACACATAGCAAAGTAAAACAGAACTAACATAGGGGTAAAAAGTTCTTCAAACACACTTAAAAATTCTACTTTTTATGACGGATTATAGGGCACAGAATAGAATTCATTTAAACATGAATACAAATACAAAACCCAGAGCCTCGCTCTTAGGTAAACAGCTAAAGGCTGTTTAGCTACTCATAAGATTAAAAATAAACACAAGTACTTACTTGTAGATTTACAGCACAGCACACCACACCACACCAGATGATTACAGACTTTACTTTAACAATATTCTTCTATTCTAAAGACTGTATACTAACTCTCGTACTTCTTGAGAAAGGTTGAGAGATTTCAGATGTTTGTTTCAGGTTTTTCTTCGATACCTTCCTTCTGAAGTTTGAGGCTCCTTATATAGGAGGCGGAACGCAAGCTGGAATTAAATCACACTTATACATAGTGGGAGACAGGAGGAATCCTATCTAATAACTTTACTTTTGAAAAAGTAAAGTCGAAAGCTTTAATGTGCTGGCAGCCACTTTCTTTTTATCAAAAGAAAAGCATTTTTGTCTTGTTGCGTCGGCAGCCCCTCAACTTTCCAGCATATTCATAATGTTGTGATATGTTTCTGGATCTTCAGAATATCCTACTGAGGAGTTGGGACCACTATTTTCCCAATCTTGTGTCGTGCCTTCATTTCCATCGTCGAGGTCTGAATCATAAGGATAAGAAACCTTATATTTTTCTTCAGTCTCAACTTTTTCTAACCACTTGGTCATAGCCAGAGTGCAATCCACTTCATCTCTCATAAGAGCTGCGAAAAAGTCACAGTTCTCAGGAGGGGGATGATTATAGCAAGTGACCATTATTTTTTCTCCACTTGCCAGGAGGCTGGAATCATAGTCTCTCAGAACTATATTTTTGATAATTGCTATGGCCGTAGCTTTCATCCAAGGAATACTTTGATTTGGTCTCCCATTGCCACTGGTAATAGCTGGCTTTTGGACCGGACTTTGGATTAATCTGACATGATGATAAGGAGAGATATAATTCATCTGATCATTTACCACGGTCCATTCTGGAGGTGTTGAAATGAATTTTAACCTTAGGATACATCCATCAAGTCTGATATTTTTGACAGCTTCGGCAATTATATCTGGAAAGCCCTTAAGATCTTTATTGGTTTTTGTCCATAAATTATGAACAAAGCCGTTTTCTATAAGCCACAACTTATGCTTCTGAGGATGCTCTGCTTGAACATGAACCAGATATCTCCCATAATATGGGCCAGAGGTTATTGATAATGTTCCTGGAAGAACATCTTTTCCTTCTCCTAAGAGGTTATGAAAATTATACCATTCAGATTCTTTTAAGGCTAGCATAGGAATTTTAGCGCTTTCAGGACTCTCGAGGTACACCACTTTAGATGGTTCTGTTAGAATTCCGTTGTCTTTTGTATGGACTCCATACATTTCTTTTGTTAAAGCCTTGAGGGTTTGAAGTAAATGAGCTTCATTTTCTTCATAAAAAGAATACAGAATATTATCAATAATAATCTTCTGTTTAAAGGCTAATAGCCTATCTGTTCTAAAAACTGGTTTCTGAAAGATCTTCAGAGGTTGATTATGGACGACTTTCTTTCCTGTGACCAATGGAAGTTTATTTGCCCTGAGAGGGCCTTTCCTGCTTTTTGGCAAAGCAGCAGCCATCAACGGACTTGATATGCCTTCACCGTCTGCCGTTTGAGACGGGCTAGCCAGTCTTTTCCCCTGAGACTGATTAGTTAAGGCTGATCCTTTCGGACACAGCAAGAACTCTTTTACGAGTTTATCTTCATTAGTACCATCTGAATGACTGGAGTGACCATCTTCTTTAAAGGCTGGCTTGGGCTTGATTCTTAGAGATTGACTAGCCTCAGCAGTTCCATAAGAGACTATGTATTGATAACCAGGTCCGTCATGAAGAGGTCCTACAGTTTTATCACCACCTTTGAATCTTTCCCAAAGCTTCTTTTCCTCTGATTCTGGTTTTCGGCTTCTGGGATTGCGTCCTTCTCTATCGAACATCGCCATTTCTCTTGTGAGCGCGTCAGGCAAAAAGTTCTTGTTTCCTGCAACCATTTCAACATCATATTCGTATTGAGTTAAAAACATTTGCCATCTCAACACTCTTCCTCTATCTGCAGCATCAGTCAATTTGTAGTTTTTGAAGTTTTTTACTCTTTTGTTGTCAGTTCTAACTACAAATTTATTTCCTAGATATGCCTCAGCACCCTTGATGCTTTTAATTAGAGCAAGGACTTCCTTGTCTCTGGTGGAATAATTTAACTCTGCAGCGTTAAACTTTCTTGAAAGAAATTTACAAATCTTTTCATGATTTGTATCTGGAGTAACAGCTAAAACAACTCCTGCCCAGTAATAATCATTTGCATCAGTCTGCAAAATGATCTGATCTCCTTCTTCTGGTAATAGTAAAGGAGGAAGATTTTTTGTTAATTCTTTAATCTTTCTGACAGTATTACTGTCATCAGCTGTGAAAGACCATTTTTTCTTGGAACTTGTTTTTGGAGAGAGGAGAGCAGTTAGACTACTAACTTGGGGAATAATATCTCTCGCAAAATTAACAACTCCCAAAAATCTCTGTAGAGACTTCGCATCTGGGATATTGTCTGGAAATTGGCTAATCTTCTTAACGATATGATCTTGGAGACGAATTTCTCCATCCTTAACATGAATGCCAAGGAAATCAATTTCACCTTTAACAAGGTGAATCTTTTTTTGTCCAAGGATAATTCCCTTTTGGACAATAAGCTTACACACCTGCTCAAGATGCTTTAAATGTTCATCCATAGTTTTTGAGAAGACAAGAATGTCATCTATGTAAACTATGCAAAAGTCTGCAAAAGGCTTGAAGATATTATCCATTTTCCTTTGGAAAATAGACGGAGCTTGTTTTAATCCAAATGGCATAACTAACCATTCGTAATGCCCTTGAGGAGTTCCAAAAGCCGCCAAAGCAATGGAATCAGGATGCATTTTGACTTGCCAAAAGCCTGATTTTGCATCAAACTTAGAGAAAATCTTTGCGCCTCTAAGTCTGTTGATGAGAACTCTTACCTGAGCAATTTGATAACCGTCTTTAACGGTTTTTTATTTACATCTCTGTAATCAATCACCATCCTAGCTTTTCCTCTTAGTTGTTCAGCATGATTTCTTACCAAAAAGGCTGGGGCATGATGAGGGCTATTCGAAGGCCTAATTAACTTCTTTTCAAGAAGCTCTTGGATCTGACTTTCCATTTCCTTCCTATCTTCTTCTCGGTAGTGAGGAATGGCTTTGACATGGCAAATAATATTTGCATCATGTATTTTGAGCTGACAATATACTGGGTCTCTTTCCCAGTACAACTGAGGATCTTCACTGATTACTGGTTTTAGCAGGTTTTCTATTTCTGTGAGAGTTGGTATTTTCTTTTGTTCTGCTTTCCTGGCATATACCTTTAAGTTATGTTCTCTGATGTATTCTTCTTCTCCATCAGAACTCTCATCATTAGAAATTTGATATTCAGAATTTGTCTCTGATTCAGAGTCTTCTGAATTTGTTGATTCATTTACCAGTATTTCACTGTGTCCCTTAAGTTTTTCTTGCAAAACTTGTAAAACTGGTTTCAGAATTGGCTTATAATCACCACGCTTCGCAAGCGTCTTCTGATAAGGATTGGTGAATCCTTTGGTTGTAACGCGTACTGCGTCGGTCAATCGGGATTCCCAATGAAATCTGTTATTTTTCTCAAACCCAATCATTTCTGAGGTTTGGATTACTGTTTGTTGAAGAAGGAAGTCATTTCCTAATAACAAATCAACAGTCTGGCCTTCGCATTGCCAGAGGTTTTTGATGATAAAAGTTCCTCCTCCCAAAGAAACTTTTACATTTCGAGCCATGGTATTCATGATGATTTTGTTTTCTTCCATAGCAACTCCAGTAACTGTTCTTGGGGATTTTTCCCAAAATTCTTCAGGGATTGCATATCTTTTGGCAAGAGAGTACCCTGAACCAGTATCTACAAATGCGTGTAGATAATATTTCCTATAATTGAGAAACTTCAGTCCTATAGTAATATAATTACTATATATGCTTGTTTGCACTGGTATTACTTGTTCTTGCTTTTCTGGAGCAATGAGTAAGTCTGTGAAAGGATTAATTTGTCTTTCAGCAGTTATAGAATCAGGAGGATTAATACCAATTATCGGATTGGCATTTGTCCCAGTATTCGTGGGAATAAGAGAATCAAAAGACTCTCTTATCTTCTTGTTTTGGCTTAATGAAGTTACAAACTTCATCGTGTTCATATCCTCTCTAAGATTCTTTTCATGTTTGTTTTTATGGAATATAGTATATTCCTCTTCTACCAAGGTATGAGCATCTCTATCCTTAGTTTTTCTTCTGAGTTCTGCAATAAAGCATTCTCGATGATAAGTTTCTCCTGTACTTTCGCAGTTCATGGGGATAGTACTATCATCATCGCATTTGCAATAATCGCAAACAAATCTTCCAGGATTGGGATGAAAGGTACTGATAATATCAGTATTTTCTTCCTTCCAATTCTGTATTTGTAATACAAATATAGGACGATGTCCTAATTCTTTTTCATCTTCTTCAGAACTTTCTGACATACTTTCTGATTCATTATCTGATGGGTACTTAAGAGAATATACTGATTCATTCTCTTCATCAGAATAAATAACTTCAAAGCCTTTTAGATTAGCATACTCTATGGCTTCCTCATATTCAGCCAGTAAGACTTTTGAAGTTCTTTTATCCTTCTTTGGACACTCATTCGCATAATGTCCTTCTGCCTTGCAGAGCCAACATCTGCACTTCTTTGTTTCTCTAGAACCAGAATCTGGTTTCTTTTTTCTTCTAAAAAATTTCTTTTTTGGAGAAGTTTGAGAAGATTGTCTTTTCTGATATCCAGAACTCTTTTTAAACTTATACTTCTTTTTAGAAGCGAAATTGCTTTTTTGCTTGCTACCAGAGAATTTTCTTCTGTATTTCTTTTCCATAACATCACATCCCCATTGTGTCGGGGTATCCAAAATCTTTGGACACATGTTTTCAACTCCTCTGAGTTGTTTCTTGGCAGTCTTGGATTTTCTATTCTCTGTACATTGTTTTCTTAGGAGATCCCTAACTCTTTCTGCTATTCCTCCAACAGTAAAATACTGAAGGGGGTTTTCTTCCAATGATTGTGCTACTGCATCGTTCCAGGGTTCTGGTAATTTTCTGTAATATGTTCTGATGAGATCATTATTTTCAATGTCTCCAATGGTGCAGTAGTAGGTTTGAAACTCATTGGTATATTCTTCGAAATACCTCATGTTACAAATACTCAATTTTTGAATATTTGCTTTAGCTCTTTCTTTAGATTGTTCACTGTGTTCAGTAATATCTCCGCAAAATTGTGCGTAGATAGGGACTGCAAAATCTAAAGGACTATTAGTCTGAGCCATTTTTGCTGCCCAATCAGTCCATTGAGAGCTTCTCTTGAAGGACTGGTACCATTTCTGGACTATTCCAGTTAAGGTAGACTCATAGTAGGCATGAGCTTCCTCGTAGGCATATTTGGATAATACTAGGGCCTGAGTTAGCTTTAAACTAGCAACCCAGTTGTCTATTGCTTTTCTTTTATCTCCTACCTGGTCCAAATCCAGATAAACTCCTCTTTCAGATACAGATTGTCCCCATTTGGGTTCTGTAGGGATGTATTTATGAGAACTTCGTTCTCCATATCTTCCTGTAGGAGCTTGTCCTTTTAGGAGCTTGATATTCTTTTCTCGAATAATCTTTGTAGGATTGTTGGTGATGTTCTGTATTACAGTATGACCACCTCCTGGGGGTGTCTGTCTTTCACCATCTGTATCCATTGATGCTCCTGATGGTTCTGGTTCATCTTTTGCTGCTTGATAAGGAAGAATCTTCCTCTTTTTCTTTCCAAGTTGAACTTGAGAAATTTCTTTGATAATCTTCTCTAGTTCTTCTGGAGAATCACAATTCTCAGCTTGTGCATATAACTCTTTTAGTTCCATTGCTTGGAACATTCTCATAGGTCTTTTAGTATCCTCTTCCTCCAGAGATTCTTCATTATAAACCATTTTTGTTCCCGAGGTACTAGCTTCTTCATAATTTGGAAAAGAGTGCCTATGAAATTGTAAGCTGATTTTTCCTCCCATGTCTTCATAGACTGAAGCGTTGGAGCTTTCAAGCTGTCTGACCAGAGGGGTCAGATTCCATTCTCTTGGGAATGTTACTTCATGCCATTTTGTGACATGCTTCTGTTGGGAATTATTTTTCGGATTGGTGAGAACAGATGTAGTAATCCCATGGCTATTTAGAAATCTGGTATTAGGAGTTACATTTGAGCTCATCAACTTGTAATAAATACGATAATCTATCGCTAGTTCCATCATTCCCTTTTTCATGGAAATCCCATCTGTCTTGATTCTCAATCTTAGACAGTGAGCAGCATCTTTGAGATGCGTTGTGAAGTTTGGAAAAACATTGAAATATACAACTTGGTTGCACAAAGAAGCTTCTACTGTTCCTAATAGACTTTTCTTAAAGTCTGTTATTCTATCGTCTTGTAAGACACATAGAACAGAGCAGTCAATACCATCTCTGGCTAAGAGCTTTATTCCTACTTGAACTGCACCAATATGCATATAGGAATATTTTTTCTGAAATGCTTCACTTACTTCTTTTGGAGTTATAAGCCTGATATCTGTTTCTCCTCCTGTGGCAGGAACAGTTAATTCAAGAATCTTGAATCTGTGTGAATCCATAATGAAAGATCCTTTCTTATAAATCTCATTAAATCTAAATCTAGGAGCAGATGCTTCCCGTACACTAGACTCGATCTCATTATACTCAAATTCTTGAGCATTTATCAGCTGAACTGGAGCTGTGTTTCTTTTGCTGAGAATTCTACTTAGCATCTTCATATCTCTTTTGGTAGAAGGTTTAGGAGATTTCCATTCAAGTAGCTTTGGTTCACTAAACCTTAGTCTACTTTCTCCCGTTGGTAGGGGTGGAGAATTTATGATGATTTTACTAGCTACACTTTGAGCCAGCGATTCTTCATCAATTTTTTCATAATTTTCTCCTTCCTTCATTTTCTCTAAAGTCTTTTGTAGACTAGAGATTCTATTATGTAACTCTCAAAATTGATTTTCGAGGTCAATACCTATCTCGTAGAGATAAGCAATATTATAATTCTGCTGAAAGATAATTGCTTCTACATTCTTTGCAAGTTTTTCTGAGGGTTGATGAAAGCCAATAGCTTTAACACCTTCTTGTTTTACTTTTAGATCTACTCTCTGATTCATCCTATTCTGATAATGAGAGTTTCTAAAAGTGATCTCAAGTTTTCTTGAGTATTCTTTAGTTCTACTGCTTGTTGATGAATATGGTTTGCAAGATCTTCAGTAGGAACTAATTTCTTTTCAATATCTGTTAGATATTGTTTTTCCTTGAGGTAATCTAGCTTGATTTCAAGCTTGCTAATTTTTGAGTTTATTTCCTCAAGTTGATTAATCCGTAGATTAAATCTCTCGAGTTGTTCTATAACCTTTTCAGAGGTCTTATTCTTAGATAAATGATCTAAGAACTCGATTAAGCTTGGTCTTGAGGGATCAAGCTCTCACTACGCCAATAAGTGCAACAAACGACACTTTTCACACAACGGTACACAATAGTAGAGTTGTACAAATTTCAAAAATGTTTCATACAACGTTCAAAAACATTCATCCGTTGTGTGGATAGTTTGAGATCATTCTAGTTTTTTTTCCTTAAACTAGTACAACACTTTAGACAATATTTTGTTGTCTGAATGAAGATAAAAATGAGGCCCATTTTGCTTCTAAACCCACTCTAGTTTGACATATAACTAGGTGTTATTACACAACAGTGAAACAAATAAATGTTGTGTGAGTGTATACAGTTTAAACTATCACACAATACTTTTTATACATCTGTTGTACGATATATCTCTCATGCCAGGTTGCAGATTTCTAGTTTTAAAATTGCTCTTATATCCTCTGAAAACCTAAATTTTTTGTGAAGGATAGCCTTGGTGGTTTTGATGTAACAACGGAACACTTAAACCTGTTGTGTGAGAGTATAGTATTTTCAACAATCACACAACGACTTTTCAGTTTTGGTTGTATAATGTATTTTCGTGTCACGATGAAGCCCTTCTCTTAGATTTGACAAAACTACTTTAAGTTCTTCATCCCACAACAATCAACTAAGCAATGTTGTGTGAAGGTATATCACACAATTATTTTCAATATTACGTTGTATGTTTCGTAACCTCTAACCCTAAATACCCTAAACCCTAAAAACCCTAATAAATTTCCTATTGTAGTGCCACAACGGTTCTTTTTAATACTGATGTGTGA
>NC_020494.1:7243886-7245572 GCF_000184155.1 Fragaria vesca subsp. vesca
AAAAAAGGTAAATACGCTCACACACACTAATTTACTACACACACACACACACACACACACACACACACACACACACACTCACCGTTCTCACCTATCGCCCTTTCTCTCTTCTCTCTTTCTCTCTCGAACTCAACCGCTCTCACCCTCCTCAATTTCTTCTCAATCACTCCTCTCAATTTCTTTCTCTCTCAAACTCAATCACTCCTCCCTCAATAGAGACTAAGCCACTGTCACTCAATTACGGTTCGTCGATTTGGGGGTTCATCCATTTGGCTCCTCACTCGATTTCTTCCAATTTGGTTCGAGGTTTGTACTCTTCTCCTTTCTCCAATTAGGTTTCTGGGTTGGTTAGTTCAATTTCTTCCAATTTGGTTCAAGGTTGGAGTCAGTAGAGGAGGCTGGGCTTGGCGCAGCGGAGGAGGGGGTTGGGGCCGGACCGTTTGGCGCGATTTCTGCTTCCCTGGGCAGCTTCCTAAGGGAAGGATAGGGGAATACACAGGCTCTACACAGCTTGGTGAGTGGTTCTTCGTTTTGTCATGTTTTGAGTTTTCTAGTTTCTTCTGCCGCTGTCGGCGATGGTGGTTCATTTGAAAGACTTGTTAAGACAGTTCTGATATGGCTAAATGGCAGGGAGGAGCTGAAGGGAACAAAGAATCAAAGGTCCAAGTTCAACCTCTGTTCAACTTTAAGGTGGGTAATTATCAGTAAATTTTCAAAGAAAAACTGGAACTCTAACTGAACTTCAAAAACTCATTAGTAATTATAGAAAATTCCTTTTTGTGCGATTCCAGTTCCAGATTGATCTTTAGGTTGTCTTTTACAATTGTTATGAAGAGACCAACATGAAATTCTTAGCCGAGCTATACTGTTTTTAGCCAAGAAGGTCTGCTGGTCAGAAAGTTAGCAGACATATATACATTTTCTGATTTTGGTCCTTTGCTCTTAGTCTCAATGTTTGCCAATGATTCTTGCTTGATTTGGTATGATATTATACAGATGTAGAGATTAGATTATAAAGTACTTATGCATGTTATTTGTTTCTTAAATTGAAAGTTAGATTTGGGTTGCTTAAAGTTAGTTGAAAGATTAGAATTTAGAACTTTACATTAGTTTACCTTGTAGTAATCTAATGCAGCTGATGTTCTCTTACATTTAAATTGTAATTTTTGTTTGTTTTCGTCTTTTTGAAACATTGTTTTGCTTATGTTCAATAACTTAAAGTTTTGTGTCACATATAGTTTCAGTTTTGCTTTTAGATACTTTAAATAGGCTTTTAGCAGAAAATTTTCAGACAATCCTGAAACTGTAGCTGAACTTTGGAAATCCATAACTAATTCAAGAAAAATCGTTTTAAAGTGATTCCAACTCTCAGAGCTTCTTTAGTGTGTCTACTACAAGTCTTTAGAAGAAATCAAAGTCAACTTCCAAATGGTTTTGTACAGTTTTTAGTGTAAAGGTGACTGCTGCAGTATGCTAGTTTGTATAATTGTGTTTGAGTGAAAATCTGTTTAAGTATCCTATCTCTTGTTTTAATTGTGTGACTGTGTAGACATATGGTAAGAGAATATTTACCTATACAGACCTGTTTTTGTCTGTATGTAGCTAATCATAAATTTGTGCTTTGATTAGGATTTTGATGTGCAGAGTTATGGATTTTAGCAGAAAATTTTCAGACAATCATGTTTA
>NC_020494.1:7245592-7251514 GCF_000184155.1 Fragaria vesca subsp. vesca
ATGCTACCGAAATTTGATTCATTTTATCCAATATTTGAATGAGTTTTATTGTTGTACATGCTCTTGTAATATTCTTTTAGTTGAGAGGCTTGATGAGTGAATTTTTTGGTGTCATATCACAGGTTAAGGAGGCTATCAATTATATGAGTATGGATTGTTGGACTGGAAAAGGTGTAGAAGTGAGCTTTCATTTTGCAATTCAAGTTATTTGATGATTAATATAAGTGGATTCATGCAAACTAAATTGTGTATCATGTACAATTTTGTATTTAAGTTTCTTGTATGGATAATAGGGCATGATTTTAAAGTCCCATTTAAAACAATGGTTTGGATCCTTTCGGTCGGATTTTGATGATTTCAATGTGCTTTAGTTGCTATTGTTTATTTGGTAAATTAGTAAGACATACAACACATTAATGGCAATCCAACGTTGTTTGACAAAAATGATATCTATTCACACCATGCCTATTAGCAAAAATCATGTCTACTCTTTAACAATCACACAACCATAAAATCGAGAAAACCTGTTGTATGAACATCACTTCACACAATAGTTTTCATGTCAAAAGCTGTTGTGTGATTGTTGACATATATTATCGAGAGTGACCTCGACATATGTCGACATATGTTGATGAGATCTATCGATATTCACACAACAGCTCTTAAAAAGAACAGTTGTGTGAGTTGACAATTACACAAGGGTTTTATTGAAAAAACTGTTGTGTGATTCTCGACAGATATCATCGACAACTGTCGAGAAGCAGCTCAACATGTGTCGGCATCTGTCGATAATATCTGTCGAGACTCGCACAACAATATTTTACAAAAAACCATTGTGTGATTCTCGGCATATTTCATCGACATATGTGGACAGCTGCCGAGAAGCAGCTCGACATGTGTCGGCAGCTGTCGATGATATCTGTCGAGACTCACACAATGGTTTTTATTGTAGTGTTGTGTGTCAGTTAGTCAAACAAGCTCTTTTTAGCCGTTGTGCGACATGTTGATCAGACAGCGATCGGATTAACAACGGATTTGACTTTTAACAGACGACGTTTTTTCCCCGTCGTGTGATGCATTATCTGGCGTAGTGTCTTCTACTCCGATCTCCTGTTGGAGATGAATATGCTCGTCATATAGAGTATTTAGTACTCTACAAATATATTCAATGGAGTATTGATTTTCTTGTATGTGCCTTGAATGAAAGCACACTTCCCACTTTTCAGTTCCTTTTGTAGTACAAAAGGACTGATAGTTTTTCAGTTTGGATTCTCTTTTGTTGG
Source organism: Fragaria vesca subsp. vesca (assembly GCF_000184155.1). Classification (NCBI taxonomy): domain Eukaryota; kingdom Viridiplantae; phylum Streptophyta; class Magnoliopsida; order Rosales; family Rosaceae; genus Fragaria; species Fragaria vesca. Next base: position 7,246,876 of record NC_020494.1, read on the forward strand.
TTGAGAGAAGCCAACTCTGTGGCATAAGCCTTTTGTCACCTGCTTTTGAGCCAAGCAGGCTCTGATACCAGCTAGGGCGGATCTAACCGATGCTCAAAATATCAAGAGGGTTTTGATCTTGTTCAAATGTTTCTTGAAGGACTTCAATTTCCTCTCTTGACTCGTATATCCTTCGTTGCAACTGGAAAATAATATCCCAGTAATTTTTGGTATTTCTTGGAAGCTTATCTCTTCTTTCTCTTAGTTTTCTTAAATTTCTTCTTTCTTCTTGCAACTCTTTATACGAAAGTTTAGCTTCTGATAATAAATCTAGTCTAGTAGCAATAGATTCTTCTATTGATAGTGAAAAATTAACTGTCTACCTTTGAGTTTAGAGGATAGATTTAAATACTTGTATTATGTTAAACAAATTCATAGGCCCACCATGCTCCGTCAAAATTACATACTATAGTAGGAACTTTAAAGTAAAAAGGCATAAAAGACAAAAAGGACTAAAATGCTAAATTTTGTCCTTAAACGTTAAAGAACCAAATTAAAGGATCTTTTTGTAAGATGAAATTATATTAGGTATTAAATTGTAGTTTTCCTTATGTGCTCTCAATTGGAAGATTTTTTTATGGCTTAGATCAAACAGTGATATTACCTACAGTTCAGATCGCACCGCATCATTTTCTTTTCTTTAGCCTCTGTAAAATTTCCCGAATGTTCACACGAAGTCATGTTGTGTATACATTAATATCAACCTCTTATCATAATTTTCACCTCGTGAATATATCTGAAAAATATCCTCGAAATTTACTCAACTGAGATCGTAAAATAATCCCCAAGCAATCTTGACACAATTAACTCGATAAATTTCTCAAGGCTCACAATTCTCAAGCATCCTAATACCCACTGAGGTTCAAAATATTTTCTGACAAACTTCACTTTAATTCATCGCATAATTTGAGGTCACGCAAAAGATCATACACGATCTATCAATAATCACCAATACAGACCGATAAATAATTTGTCAACATACACCTAATAAAACTTTCCAGACTTATAATTAAATCTAAATATTTAAAATTATCAGAATATTACATTAAACTATTGCAATTGCATTTTGATTCAAATATTATCAAGCCTTGCTGACTGAGGTTGCTGCTTCTTTGAGCTTCCTAGTCAGATTCGCATGGAGAGAAAGGAAAAGTTGCTAACACTGATAATGAAGAAATTTTGTGTCCTTGGTTCTTATTTAACTTAGAGAATTTTAGATGATTGCCTGTGTTCTACCAACAGAATAAGAAAAGAACCGAGGGTCATATGATGTATTTTTGGGTCATAGAAATTTGTTTTTCTGATAATTATATCCCTGGTCCTTTTGTTCGAGTGTTTTGCAAAGTAAATTGGCTGTTTTGCAGGTTAACAACTCAATAAAAAGTTATATCCTTTTATAAGATATGTTATTCCTTTTGTTGGTTTAGCAGTAATGGTTGGATTTGAAGGCCTACGATAATGTCAATTTTCTTTTTGCGTGTGTTATGTTAATGGAGTATTTGTCTGCAATTTGTAAATATTTCTGTGCTGTAATCAAAGCTATGGAGCAAGGCAATGATCTCTCTGGGATGGAGGTATATTGCCAGTACATCTGTTGGGGAGATAGAAATATGTGTGTGACTCGAATAACCTCTGAAGTACAGATATGTGTATTACGGTAATATCTTTCTGGGTTTGCAAGTAAGCTTCTATGCTATTTCACAATTGTAGTCACATTTTCCTGTCATTTAGGTTTTTTGGAAACTATGTACGGAATGTACCTCATTGCAGCTCATTTACATGTGTTTGAGATTATCAGATTATGATGAGAAAACATAATATGAATGAAAGGTAATCTTGGTATCAAAGGGTCTGTAGATCAAATATATTGTAGCGATAGTTCTTGAGTTGGGCTGCATCAAATTGATTGGAACTGATATTTAGAGGACTTGGCTGGTGCCAACTCAGATGAAAGGGGTGTAATGCCCTAGATTGCTGAGTGAATGGTGGAATCAGGTGTTTGCTTTTGGGATGCTTGACTGTTACAAATTTCCACAGGACAGAATATATAACAAAACACAGCCAATTCTGCGTATTTGCTTTGGTCATTGTTACACTCTGCCATATATTCTGAATTTGGTTGCAGGTATCTTATGCAAGAGTTGATTTCTCTCTGCCGGTTTCTGCGTTAGTGATGGTTATGGGAGTTATTGTTCCCAGGCTTTATTGAATAAGATTCATCATTCTTTTCTTGTCATTTGAGACATGTAACAGTTTTCAGTCAAGTAAGCTTTTCATTGCGTTCTACAATGTGGATCACTGATCTTTTGTTTGAATTGTTGCAGATGTTGGTGATATCCTTACCGTTTCATGCGGGGAATACTTCTCCTTGCGAGAGGCGTAGGGAAAATAAGCAAGGATTGTGCTTCCTTTGGGTGAAAAACCCAAAACCTGATTGGGGCTCGTGGTGTTCGAGCGGATAATTAAGTATGGATTGTGTCTTCCTAAGATGAAAGGACCAAAACCCAATCAAGATGCCGTGGTCTGCGGCGGATTACGGCCGAGTGCCGGGTTTACGGCCGAGTGCCGAGTTTTTACCACCAATGCCGGGTTCGACTTCCAAGTGCCAGGTTTTAACCGTCGAGTGCGGGGTTTACCACCAAGTGTGGGGTTTACCGTTAAGCGCGTCTTACCGCTGAGTGCGGGGATCTCATGTCACCATCATGAAAATGTGGAAGTGATTCTCATTTGCATGAGCAGATACAAATTTGTTACTCATTAATATGCCATGCATCATATATGTTTTCATTGATCTTGAAATGTGTCGTAAATAATAGAGACCTATCAGGCTACAAATAAAAGTGAGAAGTGAAGTGATATCTTTAGGAAGGGTGACAACACTCATTGCAGTATCTTGTAGATGGGATGATTGAATACTGAACATGTTGATTTTGAATTTATCTTGCTGTGGCAAATTGGTGCTATCCACTTTATGATAGTATCCATTCTGCAAATAACCAATGCCAAAGAGGACATACGCTCTTGTTCTATTATAACATTATGGAAATCTGATTGATATCAGCACATCAAATTATACCGTGAACCAAGCAAGTAAACATTGCAACGCTTGATGAGAGCTACACAAATATGATGATGCAATATGTAAATAATATGAGTTCACTAACTTCCAAAGTTGTTTTATAGAATATGTTTGATGGCTTGGGTATGCGAGAAAGAGATGAACGGAGATGCATGTGTTGTTTGAACTTAAATAGTATAGTTAACCATGAGGGAGCAATAGTTGCGTTCTTGTGGTTTTGTGATCGAGTATGGCTAGTAAGGTTCAGACCTCAGTATAGTACTTATATATGGGTTAAAACAGCAGTTCAAAGAGCAAGCGCGCTCATAGAGTATAAATCAAAGAGTAAAATATCAACGATCATAGAAATTTTGATGGTTCGAAAAAAAGAAATCTCGATGGATATATCGAGATAATATCGAATATCGATGGAAATTTTACGAAATTTTATCTAAAAATTGTATATTCGACCAAAAATAGACTAAATATAAAATATCAGAAAGATATGAAAATTAATATCGGTAATTGTAAAAAAACGGAAATTTTGAAGAAATATCGAGGATATTTTGGATATTTTACTCCTTGGTATAAATGTTGCTATTGGTTATATACGGCACCATAAAATTGGTGTATCATATAAAACACAGTCCTCGAAGGCTTAAAGCTTTTGACTGCCACCGTGAGTTTTCTGTTCAATAATATTAGTGACTAACTGTCGTATATATCATAACTGTTTTAAGTTTTGAGAACGAAATTTTTTTAAAGGGGTGAGTTTGTAATAGCTCTATAATTTTTTAAGATAGATGAGAATATATAAATGTAGGCGGTATTAGTCGAGATTAATTTGGTTGTCTCAGTTATACCGACTGGATTATCGAGAATAATTTCTCTATATATTTCTTAAGTATTGGAACATATGTGTATGTGTCATGTAATGTGTATATATACATATACCCAACATAATGAAAAGATATAGGTAAATAATACATAAATTGGGTAAGTATAATTGCAAAAGAGAAGAAGAGGTCTAGAAAGGAGGAGAGGAGTCAAGAGGTCTAGAAGGGTTGGTTTTGGGGAAACGAGAGACCGACATAGAAAGAAGAAAAAGAGGGGGGAAGGGAGCAAAAGCTTCCAGGTTTTTCTCTACTCGAAACGGGAAGCCACCAACTCGGAGGATAAACCAACCATATCTCGGGCTACTCCTCTAGTCCTCTACACAGGAGATAGGAGGACCTCGCCCTCGAGTTTACCTCTCACACCGACTTCCTCCACTAATCGATCTTTAGCTCTTAGGAGGGAGGCTCGTTGATCAGTTCTCTTGATGACTCTGATGGAGGTTTGTTGTCTAAGTTCGACATAGATAGACAATTGCTTATTCAGGCTTGCTTATTGGTAAGATCTAACCGGTACAATATACATTGTAAAATACTCGGTGTATTACAAACCCGGTCTCCACCTCCCGAAGTAAGACCGAGAATTCTTTAAGCACCCCCTCCCTTCAGGTCTATGAAAGATATATAATTAAAAAGGTCGGTGTCGTTC
>NC_020494.1:7251534-7260105 GCF_000184155.1 Fragaria vesca subsp. vesca
TCAGGTGCGGGCGTCTGCACCAAAATTTCCATTTTTGCACCACTTTTCGATCGAATTTTCTCATCTCCACCGTCTAGTATCTAGATAATATTTTGTAGATCATCTCTGCAAAATTTCAGCTAATTTGGTAATTGTTAAGGCCCTCAAACTCGAAAAACAAATGGACGGACTGAATTCTGTCCGGTTGTGTTCATACCAGAAAAACTCGAGTTTGAGGGCCTTAACGATCACCATATTGGCTGAAATTTTGTAGAGATGATCTACACAATATTATCTAGATACTAGACGGTGGAGATGAGGAAATTTGATCGGAAAGTGGTGCAAAAATGGAAATCCGCACCGAAACCTTCGGTGCGAACGTCCGCAACCAAGAAGGGTTGTGTATATATATATATATATATATTATTTTACTTACTTATTCACCTTATTATAATTGAGAAGGTATTACCGTATATGTGCATATACATATTATACACATATGTTCCGGCACATGAAGAGTATCGAAAACATACTCCCAAATAAATGTCCTCGTATTACGAGAATAGTTTGATTGACTCACATCTCAACACAAATGATATATATGCATATACATTAATTTATTTTTAAAATTATCGGGGTATTACACGTGTGAGGTCTTGTAAAAATTCTTTCTCTCTCTGGCACCCGGTATTTTGTGATGTTTACTAATGATTGTACCCGTATGACTTGGGTGTCTTTATTAAAGAACAAGAGCGATGTTTATTCTAGATTCAAAGAATTTCACAAGATGGTGTCCACACAGTATCAACAGGTTGTTCAAGTTTTCCAATCTGACAATGGCGGACAATATATTAATGGTCTTATGCAAGAGTTTATGCAGTTACGTAGAATTCGACATCAGACTTCAAATACTTATAATCCTCAGTAAAACGAATTGGCAGAGAGGAAATATCGGCAGTTTCTTAAAGTTGTCTGTGTTTTTTTGTTTGGCATGAATGTACATCTAGAATATTGGGGAGAAGCTGTGACATTTGCTGCCTTCCTCATTAATCGTACCCTTTCTCTGGTTATTGAATGTCAAAACCCTCTACAACAGCTTCAGAAACTTCTCTCGATTCCCTCATTGCTTAACTTGGAGCCTCATGTATTTTGATGTACAGTGTATGTTCATATTCCAAAACCACAACGAAATAAGCTTGATTCCTGTGCAAGGAAGTGTATTTTTGTGGGTTATATAGATTTTCAGAAGGGATATAGATGTTATGATCCTCTTACAGACACCATATATGCAGCAAACTCCTCTAATGCAATAGAATGTGAGCCGAGTGAGCTGAGCCGTAAGCGGAACGGAGTTGAAGCCGAGCCATAATTTCAGCTTGGGTCACGTGTCTGCGTTGATCCAGTTTTGGGGAGTGAAGTTGTGCCACGTGTCGCGCACAGAGAGGTTGGCACGACTGATGAAGAAGAGATTATCGGACTGGAAGAGGCAGGCACGCAAGTAGGGCCACGTGTCGTGCATGGATCGGCTGATGCAAACTGACAAGAACCACAATTTTCAACTAATTCGACAACTTCCTCTTTAGATATTTTTCCCTCTCTACACCATCAACCGAAGAATCCGCTGCGAATGTCCCTTAGGTACCTTTACATTCAAACCAATTATCTGGGGTAGATACTATTGTAATTAGGAAATCACAAAGGGTTACCAAGGGTATTTTATAGAAACAATATGAATCAGACATCGAAGCCAAAGCTAAATATCCTATAGCTAATTACATGTCTAACCACAAGTTGTCTGGGTCAAATGCTTTTGTCATTAATAATTATCCAGTGTTTCTATTCCTAGCACTGTACAGGATGCAATGGCGAATCCGAAGTGGACTCAAGCGATGAATGACGAACTAGAAGCCTTGCAAAAGAACACGACCTGGGATGTTATTCATAAACCTATTGGAAAGAAGATAGTTGGATGTCGTTGGGTATTTATAGTTAAACTCAAAGCCGATGGGATCATTGACAGGTATAAAGCCAGATTAGTTGCTAAAGGATACACCCAACACTATGGGATTGATTAGGAAGAAACGTTTGTGCCTGTAGCAAAGATCAACATTGTTCGAATCTTGATTTCACTTGCAGCAACTAAAGATTGGCCTCTACGACAGTTTGATGTGAAGAATGCTTTCCTCAATGGAAACTTGGAAGAAAAGGTGTATATAGACATGTCCCTAAGAGTCGAATATAGACCTTGCGATGTCGGAAAGGTTTGTAAGTTGATGAAGTCTCTGTATGGTTTGAAGCAGTCTTGTAGAGCTTGGTTTGGAAGATTTACCAAATCAATGAAGACATTTGGTTATAGATAAAGCAACTAGGATCACACTTTATTCATCAAGCGTAATCATGGTAAGATCACCACTGTATGTTGATGATATGATTGTTACAGGAGATGACCCAAAGGAGATGGAGGCTCTATAGAAGTACCTTTCAAAGGAGTTTCAGATGAAGAACCTTAAACAGTTGAAGTATTTTCTCGGAATTAAAGTTGCAAGGTCAAAGAAGAGGATTTATTTATCCCAGCGAAAGTATGTACTTTACTTGTTAGCTGAGACCAGAATGCTTGACTGCAAGCCTGTTGAGACACCAATTGAGATGAATCACAACCTTGCCATCTATCTGAATCAAGTTCCAACTGATAAAGGAAGGTACCAACGTCTAGTAGGGAGACTTATTTATCTTGCCCATACTAGACTTGATATTGCTTATGTTGTGAGTGTGGTTAGTCATTTTATGCATTGTCCCAGCGAAGAGCATATGGATGCAGTGTATCGTATTCTGAAGTATCTTAATATGGCACCTGGAAAAGGCTTGTTGTTTGAAAAGAATGGTGAATTGAAAGTTGTAGGGTACACAGATGATGATTAGGCTGGTGATAAGACTGACAGACGGTCTACATCTAGGTATTTTATATTTGTTAGAGGAAACCTTGTGACTTGGCGTAGTAAGAAACAAAAAATCATTGCAAAATCAAGTGCTGAAGTAGAGTTTCAAGGTATGGCACATGGAGTTTGTGAGATGCTATGGATTCGTAATGTATTGAAAGAATTGGGTTTCAAACTCAAGGAACCCATGGACTTGCATTGTGCTAGCATGTCTGCTATTGAAAGCTCATAATCATGTTCAACATGACCGGACAAAGCAAGCATGTGGAGGTAGATCGGTATTTCATTAAGAAAAACTTGGAAAGGAAAAGCATTTGTTTCCCTTTCGTGCATACGAAAGATCAATTAGCAGATGTTCTCACAAAATGAGTGTCAAGGAAAGTGTTTGACAACTCGGTTGACAAGTTGGGCATGATCGATATCTATGCACCAACTTGAAAGAGAGTGTAGAATATTTTATATATATTTACTTTCCTTGTATGTGTAGGTGTAGATGTAGGAAATATTTTTCTAGTAGCGTTATGATTATATCTCTCTATAAAGCTCTTATTCGGAGAAGAACAATACATTGAAGCATTCTAAACCATATCGAATCATTCTTTTCTACTACTAGAACAGGGACAAGCGTGGCTTGTGGATCATTATTGTACCAATACTGTCTCAACTTAACCATGTTTAAACTGTTCAGTTTTATTCACAAAAGACCTCAGTACAATTAAGTGTGATATATCCACTTATAAGTTGTATTTTATTTATATATCTCTTTTCTGATGTGGGATTTTTCCTCTCCAACACTCCCCCTCACGTGCAACCTGACTTTTTAAGTCTGCACGTGGAATTCATTCAGTCCAATTCCCACATCGAAAATCGATAATACTTTAGTCTAATTCCCACTTTTGGAAATTGGGGTATGCGGTCTAAGGCTCACTGCAGGCACTTGGTATGGTATGCGCCAATTCGATGAACCCAAATCTGGGCTCATTATGCTAGGAGACTTTCTCCTGTTACGCTGAAGAGGGACCCACTCTGATACCAACTAAAACAGGGACAAGCATGGCCCATGGATCATTATTGAAGTCATTGTCCCAACTTAATTACCTTTGAGGTGTAGGGTTTTATTCACAAAAGACCTCGATACAATTAAGTGTGATTCACCCACTTACAAGTTGTATTTTATTTATCCTTTTTTTAATGTGGGATCTTTCCTCTCCAACACATGCAATGACATCTAAGGATGGACGTCGCTCAATTGGTACTAGAATGATATTGATGGCATAGGAATGGAGTTAGTAGGCAAGCAGTTGAATTTGTAATATCCAACGTGATTTTGTGCAGCGATCGCTCAAGGAATTGATGCCGAAAACACAAAGAAGCTTCAAGACGCAGGGATCTATAGACTATATGTATACCTGCAATGTCTTGATGATCCACACCAAAGGAATGAACTTCGTTTCAATTTTGTAAAACTGAGCATTTTGAAGTTCAATTTACTTACTATGATTTCTGTTTGGTTGAAATTGTCGCATATTGTCCATAATCTGCACTTCCAGTCAAGACTCGTACCAATAGTTGAAAATTTTGGTTTCAACCCAAAAGATGTTCTCAACAAAAGCTGTTACTTTTCTGTATTATATCCGTTTGACTAGTGAGACAATTACATCCAAATAAGAAAATTTTGGTGATTACAGAAATTTCGACCTTCCAAAATATAGAAATTTCGATAGAAATTTCGGGAAAATATCAATTGCAGTAAAAAAAAAAAGAAAATTGACGAAAATTTGAAGAAAAACAAGGAAATTTTAAACCAAACTTTAAGAGATGTTTGTTTTCTATGTACTATATTTGAAATGAAAACCTTGAATTAACATTGATCTGTAGGGTGTTGTAGTAAGTCAAGGTGAAAAGGTTAGTACTGAACCGTTAAATGGGAAAGAAATAAATAATAACTCACCAAAATATAAGAGCATAGGAACAATGTATGTTAAATGGGAAAGAAATAAGTAATAACTCACCAAAATATAGGAGCATAGGAACAATGTATGTTAAATGGGAAAGAAACGGGAAGATGAAGAGAACAAATGAAAAATGAAGTAATGGACTAATGGATCATCAAATGAAAAATGAGAGGTTTTGTAGGAATTTTTGTTGAAAGGTAGTTATAAATGAATTAAGAAGTGTAGGTTTGGTAGTTATAAAAGAATTTTTATTTTTTTTGAAAGGTAGATATATTAAAAATGAGTTAAGAAGTGTAGGTTAAAAACTTTTTTTTTTTTATGGAAGTGTAGGTAAAAAAGTTAAATGGGGATTAGACATTTACCTAATTTTTTACTTTTCAAATTCGGAAAAAAAAAAACCAATATATATTATAAATATACTAAGATAAACTAGTTGGATGGTTAATAGGGTTGGTTAAGGTGTTAACCTTATACCAACCCAACCAAGGCAGGGAAAAAAAATTCAAATTTCGGCGGGACATTTTTTGGATGATTTCGGCGGAATATCGCGAAATATCACCGATATATCGATATTTTTGGGGCGAGAATAAAATTTCGCTACTTGAAAAAAATGATATTTTCCGCGAAATATCGCCGAAAATATCGATTTTTTCTTCCTTGATTACATCTACTAACCTTGTCATTTTCTGTCACTACAGGAGATTGTTTATTTGAGCATTAGAATGACTGGAGTGTACTCTATTTAAATCCCTATCCAAAATTTCAAAAAGTCCCTGTGTCACTCACCCCGAATTTTATTTTAAAATCCGAAGTAAACCCTGCAGGGACCACCTCCAAAGAAGATGCTACCAAAAATTCGGTATAACCTCTTTTGAAAATGGACAACCATTCCTAAAAGCACCTGTATACACCTCTAAAAATCCAACTCCATCCTTATGCACCTAGAACCTTCGCACTCCCCAATAAATTCACAACACCTCCTAATTTATTTACTAAACTGAATATAAACCCACAACTAACATTCATAGGTTCAGAACAACTCTAATATTCAAGGAAAGAAACAAAAATATACAAATAGGCGGATGATATAAAATGGACTATGCCTCATCTCCATATAAGCCCGATCTCAACTAAGTTATCATGCAAACTGGGCATTTAATACCGAAGGGCTCAGGGGAGAAGCATTTGAAAAACGTTAGAGTGAGTGGACAAAAAAATAAAATTAAAAGGATCGAATAATTAAATAAGACTTTATGTTTTCTCAATTTAATCTCTTCAGAAAAGCTATGCTGCATGCGACAAGCACAAAAGTTTTTAACTTAAAAACTAGGAAATACGTGACTAGCCTCGCGCTAGTCTCCAAAAATAGTCTCCAAAAATTTATAATATAGAGCCTCTCCGGCTATAGTATATAGTATAAATTTACACACGTCATACTCCTTATATGAATTCTTGTGAAAGACAGAAATTTATACAAGGCTACTACGCTTGCGTCCCACGCTCACGTCACACGGTTTAATCGCTACATCATTATGACTGAAAAGACGGGTGTATATACATGCATATCCCCTATATGAATTCCTACATTCATATAGAGCTACGACGCTTATGTCCCACTCTCACGTCACACCATAATGACGGCTAATTGCTACACCATTATGACGGAAAAACATGTATGGCTAGCTAGCATTTATATACATATCATCCTCATAAATATCCATATATATCTATATATATATATCCACCGAAAATCCCATTTTCGGTAACTCTCCAAAATAATGAAAATTGCTAATTATCAGCACAAAAAAAACAATATATTCCAGCAGAAGAATAAACTGATCATCAAAATAATGCATTGCATGCTTTTAATTTAAAACAAAAGTCCACTCACAGTATTAGGCCCAAACTTCTAAATGCTCATAACACTCTTCGAGCTTTGCCTCCAAAATATCCAAATCCTCAAGTCAACTCCGTGTCTGACAATAAACTGTAGAAAGGATCGATCAGGACGGACTCCAAGAATAGTGGACTCGACCCTTTTTGTTTGACCAAGGTTTTCCTATGTTGACCAGGATTGGTCAAGTTTGACCAATTGACTTAGGGTTGGCCAACTAATGATGTTTCAACATTTTCCAATTTAACCTTTAACTTAACGATTTGAGTCATTTTTCACTAGACTTCTTACTAAGTTAAACACTTTGATCTCGGTTAATAACTCAATAGTTCAAGAATCACTAAGGACACCCAAACGAATTTCCATAAATAAGAAGTTTCCAAAAGGGGAAAGTTTTCTAAAATAGAAACTTTCCTAACTTAGTAAGTTTTCCAATTATAACCCAAATTTTCCTATTTAGGAACTACGACTTAAATTAGAGAGAATAGCCTCCAAAACTACCTTAACGACTCTCAGCTGGATATGCTGCCTCGCCGAATTCCAACGACTTGTCAAAAAACTCCACCAGATTCTGGCGACTTGTCGGAATTTCACCATAGCCTCCCCGTAAACTCTGAATCACCAAGTTCTCGACATGCAACGATAGATCACCACAATTTCAGCCACAAATCATCAACACAGACTTCACAAACCAACAACAAAACTCTAAAAAACTAAGCTTACCTTAAATCTGCCCAAAACTAAAGAACTCAGTAGCTCCTCCTTACTTGGAATCGACATGCAGTACCTCCAGCTACTTCCAGAACGAAACCAACAGCCCAGTAGCCTTGACAAAAAGTTGCACCGCCTAGAAGCTTCTGCTCAGTCGCCATCTCCACAAACACAACACCACATCACCTTGAGTCCCCTCCACCAGCCTCTTCTGCGAATGGTTTAACACTAGAGAAATGAGAAGGTCGCTGGTAGCCGAAGAATGCCGTCGCCGGAGCTAGGAACCCAAAACCCAGAAAACAAAGAAGAAAGGGTTTTAAGAATTAGGGCTCGATTTAAGAAGAGAAAGACACAGAAAGGAAGAGGGAAGAGAGGCGAAGGAGAGAATACTTGTCACCATCAGAGGCGACGTCGGAGTTTGCCAGAATTCAGTGAACTCAGTGGAGCACCCTTGATTTCGATCTCCAAGAATTCGAGGTTGTTTGTGGAATTTGATTACTGGGTTTTGAAGAGAAGGAGGAGATCATTTTCATAGTGGTTTCGCTGTCTAGAGCGGCCGGAGACGGCAATGCTGCGCTGAAGAAGAGCAACGGCAAGAGGAAGACGAGGGAGAAGAGAGAGAAAGGCTCGGGTCAACACCCGAATTGGGTTTTGACAAAGTCAACCCATCTCTTTTCCCTTTATACCTGAACCAACGGTTAAGATCGAAACCCTAATTGATTAGACGGTTAAGATTAAATGAGCTATTTTCTAATTTCAGAAAATTAATTTCTTTTAACAAACCTTCAATAAATCTTAGAAAATAGCTCGAATCTCCGACAAATAATCTCAAGACACCAGTAAACTTGTGTCGACACGTACTAAGACTTCGGGTCCTTAAAAGAATAATTTGACATTTCAAGAAATACTCGAAAATAGACTCGAGCGTTAACTTACTAAGTTACTGAGCATGGTTAATTCCTCAGTAACTTGTAGATACACCCGGTAAATAGGTAAAATTAGGTTTGGGGTGTTACAATCTCCCCCCTATAAAAATAGGTAAGATAAGAGCATGCTCGCCACTTCAAAGAATCCACTAAGAAGTTAAAAACAAAAC
>NC_020494.1:7260205-7282777 GCF_000184155.1 Fragaria vesca subsp. vesca
AAGGTTTAGCCGACGAATATAGTAAATTTCGTCGGCTTATAGTTATTTTTTAATTATTTATTACACACTTTAGCCGACGAATATATTAATTGTTTCGTCGGCTAAAGTCTGGAAAAAAACCGACGACATGTTTTTTCGTCGGCTAACTGTGGGACTATAGCCGACGAAAATAAAAATTTCGTCGGCTAAAGTCATCACAGACGAGCTTTTCCCGACGACACTATAGCCGACGAGCCTTCGTCGGCTAAGATCTTAGCCGACGAATTAAAATAACAGGCCGACGAAAATTTTTCGTCGGCTAAAGTGCTTGTCCTGGTAGTGAGGGCAATTATGAAATCAATTTGCTCCCAAAAGCTTTCCTTCAATAGCATGTCCTTCACCGCTCTTACTTTAGGAACATTATCTTCTTTATAGATATCCCATTTTGGACTAATAACCATTTGTTGCTAGCCACTCTTCACATCCCTAAACCTTTTAAGGACAACATAATGAGAAGCAAACCTTGTCTCGACAACTTGGAGCAACTTCAAGGAACAATGATCATTGTACATAGACAAACGCATGTTGTGGTTTACCACAAAATTCTTAATGAACCAAACATCATTATACACATCCATAAGCCACCCTAGCTCTTCATCCACCTTCTCACCAGGAAGATAAGATTTTGCTTTCAACAAATCCTTCAAAGCAAGGGTAAGGGTGGTATGAACCACACATGGTGTCCAAAATATGTGTGGATGTGTACTCTCAACAATAGCATCGGCAGCAGAGCACACAGGTGTATTATCGGTCACCACTTGAACCACATTATCCGGACCAATCTCATTGATGGATTCCAAAAGCAATCTTGATATTTTGTTCTTGTCTTTATACACACCATCACAATTAATTGCTTTCAACATCATTGCCCCTTCTTTAGCAGCAGCCATCATATTAATTAATGGCCTCTTTTGGTCATCGGTCCACCCATTAGAACACAAGCTCACACCGGTTTCTTTCCATGTCTTCTTAATGGGTTCTAGAGTCCGCTCAATGTGACGCCTCTCGTTATCAAGAAGTGTAGTTCTCAATGCGTTATACCTTGGAGGAACATAACCCAGAATCTTTGAAGCCAAAGTGTAAGACTTTTGGTAGTGAGGATTCCTTGCAACATTGAATGAAAAGCCACTAGTGTAAAACAGCCTTGCAACTGCTGCATCACATTCTCTCCTATCTTCAAGCCTAAAAGCCTTGGTTAGTTGTGGACTCAATCCCTTTCTCTTTTTGGCTTCAGTTTCCCTCTCTCGCAACGGAAAATAACTTGACTTCCAAACAAACTTGAAGAAGGAGGCAAAGAAACCTTGTGTGGAGCTTTATCCCGCAACTTCTGCTTACATGACTCTAGCAACTGCTGCATTTCTGCCATATCTTCAGCAGTGACTTTGGTGCAAGCCTTGATCCCTTCCCTTGGAATTTTAAGCAGATGAGCTTTCACTCTAGAATGTGAACCCTTAAAATTCTTCTTGCAAAAATTGCACACAAAAGGAACATTTCCTCCCCCTATTTCATTGTCCCATCAACATCAATCACTACCTCTTTAGTCACATACTTCCAACGAGGCGCGCTTAGTTTTTCTGGCTCATTCGACTTAACACTAGGTTCGGTTGAAGCATCACTTAAGCTCATCCTATTTATACAATTGATTCATTGAATATATATAGAATAAGCAATTTGAGCAACAAGGAATCAATCCATAATCAGGCAACACCTATATTTTAATTAACAGGTGCAAAACTGTAAATCAAACTTAACAGAAACAATATTGAATTCAAATCAAACTTAACAGCTCCTTAACTCAAACTAGCTCCTTAACTCCTTAACTCAATTCTCAAACACATCTCATTTTGAATTCAATCAGCAATACCACATAGGAAGAAGATTTAGCAGACTAAAGCATATGCTCCTTAATCCATCCATCAATACTAACAAAAAATAACCCATGAACTATCAGATATAAGAGGAAAACGAACTCACCTTAGCAACGGCTGACTGGAAACGACGGCAACTGCCAACGGCGGACTGGCGACTGGCGGACTGGCAGACAGGCGACGGTGACGACAACGGACGGTAGAGAGAAGAGATCAGATCAGTGAAGACTGAAGAGATTGATTGGGTGGCGGACTGCCGGACTGGCCACTGGCAACTCAGTTCGCTTGAGAATGGGTGGCGGATGGTGAGCGTCATCTTCATCTCAGAAACAAACCGGTGAAGAGAAGTCGGCAGACGACAGTACTAGGCACATAGAGAAGAGAAGAGAAGAGAATAAGAGATCGAATCCGAGCGTGCCTCATCAAGTTGACTAACTTCAATTTTTTTATTTTTTTTTAAGTCTTACTGACGTGGCGTGTCAGACACGTATTTTGCCGATCGGGCGCTGTGTCGGAGTGTCAGACACTCCGACACTCTAGGAGTGTGGAGTGTCGATGCAACATAGGATATCCATGTTGCCTTGCACTTCCCATAAATGGTTGATAAGATCTTCTTAAAAGTTTGAGTAATCGTACTGATTCCTAATTTCATTGTACCGCTCCATGAAACCTTCAAAAGTATGAGCATCTCTACCAACTTCCTCAAAGTCTTGCCCGGTAGGTCCATCCCAAACTTCTGTTATCCTTGGCCTCATATTGTTGTCCTCTTCTTCGTCAAATTCTAAATCCTCATCGGTATCTTCAAGGCGTTTGTCCTTAACTATCATGTTGTGTAAAATAATACAAGCCAACATGATGTATCAGAGATCCTCTTTATCCCACTCTTGAGCAGCTCCTCTAACAATACCGAAACGTGCTTGTAATATACCAATTAAAACACCTCTCCACATCTTTCCTGTATCCCTCTTGAGCCTTGGCAAATGTAATTTTCTTAGATCATGTGGGGTTTAGAATGGTCTTCACGAAAGTCGCCCACCTAGGATATATTCCATCGGCGGGATAGTAACCCAATTTATGAACTCTATTGTTCACTTAGAATTGGATCTTTGGTGCTCGACCGGCAGTAAGCTCGTCAAACAACAGCGACTTTGCTAGGACGTTGAGGTCGTTGCATGCCCCGGGCATTCCAAAAAAGGCGTGTCATATCCAAGCAGTGTCGTAAGATGTGACCGCTTCAAGAATTATAGTAGGGATTTTCTTTCACCCACTATATTCACCAGCCCAAGCAGTTAGACAATTCTTCCATTGCTAGTGCATGTAGTCGATGCTCTTAATAATCCCTGAAAACCCTCGTCTTTCACCTTTAGCAAGAAGTCTTTTAAGATCGGCTAGAGAAGGAGCTCGAAGGTACTCTGCTGAGTAAAGAGCAACGATTCCTTTTGTAAATCGTTGGAGGCACTCAATAGAGGAGGACTTTGCTATCCGACAATACTCAGCACATTGATCTGCCGCAACACCGTACGCAAGCATCCGTAAAGAAGACGTCATCTTCTGCTCAGGAAGTAGACCGACTTTCTTCATAGCATCTGACTTCTGGATAAAATATCGATCATAGATGCAAAGGCCATCACGTATGCGGTTGAACACCTTGTGACTCATCCTATACTAAACTCAGAATTTCTCGTCACTAAAAATAGGACGTCAATAAAATAGTCTTGAAGTATACCTTAGCCTTTGTCCTCCCTTTCTCGAGGTTGGTTTGGACAACGACCGGAACGAGAACCGCTACGCGGAAGTTGATTTTGAGCTTCATGATGAGCCACTGCTGCAATAACCACGGCGCTTGTCACCAAGTCATCTTCATCATCATCTTCTTGCGACTTGCGAATCATTTCTCACAAATTATCCATTGTGGTCAAAGAAAGAGAGGAATTGTGAGATGGTAGAGATATGAAAAATGTTTCTATGGAACTAGGAATTTTTGTTGTGTGAGATGTAAATTAAATGGTGATATATATATATATATATGAATTTTTATTATTTTTTTAAGTGGTTAACTCAGTTACCGTTGGGATTTTTATCAAAAAATTCATTTTGAACTGTTGGAAACACAATGGTAACTTCATTGTATAATTGAATGTCGTTGATATGCTTGTTTAATCACAATCAACAGTCTAGATCAAATGACCGTTGGATTTGAAATGAAAGCAACGAGCCCAGCTGCTAAGTGCTGACGTGTGGCCCCTGCTTCTAAATTCAAACCGTGTTGCGACAAAAACGCGACACACGCTTGGCTGATTCTTGCTCGTAGCCTTTACGCGCTTGGCTCTCGTGTCGTCTCACCCCACTTGCGCGCGCGCTTCATGTGGTCAACGTCAGCTGTGCCACACAAAACGGGCTGAGCTGGAGACGAAGGCCCGGGTCTTCAAAAATGGAGGTCTGGGTCATAGGTCTGACCCAGATGAAGAACTTTTTTTAACCTAGGCCTTCATTGGGTCTTCACCTGGGTCCATGGACTTTGTTTTTTTTTTTTTTGGGTTCTTCATTTGAGGTGGCTGAAGGCCTGGGTCAGGTTTTTTGGGTAAGGGGGGACTTGCTCTTAGGAGCGCTTAAGCCTAATTAAAGTTCACCGCTTTTATTGGGGCCCAAGCATTACCAGAAGTTTGTGATTTTTTAACTCTAACCGTATTTCATTATCCCGATCACATCCTATTTCACAAGATTTTTAAAAATTTTACAACTTTTGTATAGGTTGTTAACAAAAATTCACACTTTCATATAACCTACTAAACAAATTATGCAGCTTTAGTACGCACGTGGCGATCCGAGGTCATAAATATATGAAAATAAAAATTTCACCGTTCGATGTAGTTATGATAATTAAATAGGTATACTGAAAAGAAAAAAAAACCCACCGCGTTTTGGATTTGTTACGTCCTCCATCGAATCGGTCAACCTTAATTCACCTTAATTCAACCTTGTTTTTTCACACGAAACGCGGTTGACCAACAACATACAAGACCCTTTTCTTCCCCGTTTTCGAACCAAAAGCTCGTATATATGAGATTTAGAAACCCATGGAATTTTTTTTACTGGGGCTAATAAACTTCTGTCGTGGTTAATAAATGTTTATTAACAAGGAACGATGAAAAATAAAACAAGAAACTTTGACGAAAAAAGAAGAAGAAGAACATTATTGATGCTTGCATACACAGACTCGATCTCTGACTAGCGACTAGCGATGGGCCATCGTAAGCGTCAGTGACGACGGAGGCGTTGAAGCCAACAACAGTGAAGTGGATCGACGCCGGAGATGTAGACTATGCTACGTCGATCATAAATCTCTATAAGCGGATCAATGCTGGTGTTTTGGCTGAGCAAGATGGTTAGGGGAAGGTGGCAACGGAGAGAGAGAGAGAGAGAGAGAGAGAGAGAGAGAGAGAGAGAGAGAGAGAGAGAGAGAGAGAGTTATGGGTGGATATAATAGTCATTTTCTTAAGATTTATTGGAACAGACGCTTGACCTTTTATTTCATTGAATTAGGGTTTGACTTTTTTATATTTATGCAAATGAGCATTTTCCCCAACAATAATGAAGGGTACGGAGGACTTCACTCGTGACTATGATTAATGAAACAATAGATAGAAAGGTATTTTGAGACATGCTCTTGATACTTGATGTAATTGTGATTGTAAAACTTAAATTGATGAATCAAACTTTTGAAAGTCATACTTCGTTGATCTAAAGCTCAAGTTGACTGAGGAGCTTAATCTGAGCACGGGTTAATCCCTCCCACCCATATGTTTAAAATTGATGTAGATGAAGCTATAGCTTTTGTCCAGACCAATTTGTGGTTACTATCAGTCAATTGCGAGTAAAAACATTTGAAGCTAAAGCCATATCATCTACATCACCACACGAAATAATTTGAACATTTTCCTGCTCCAGATAATTTGTACTCTCTACTATAAGTCTATAAAATGATTAAAGTAGCACACAAACTGTTTATTGTCTCCAGGTCACATTACATATCACTCGGCGAAAACTATTTATTGTGAGAACAGCGAGGCCAAGTACGTGAGGTAGAGAGAGGCATTACTCATCACTTGAGGCACACATTTATGTGGGTTTCCATGAAGACAGTGGTGGAGTTTCAGAGTTCTTCCAAGTACTGAAGTCATTCTGATATCGGCCACCCTTAACAGCATCTGCAGTAGCAAAGGATTCAAGCTCAGCCATTTCCTCTGGTGTCAGTTTCACAGACAGAGCTCCAATATTTTGATTAAAATTTTCAATCTTGGTGGTTCCCGGTATGGGGCACACATCATTTCCTTGGTGATGAACCCAAGCCAGAGCTAACTGAGATGAGGTGCACCCCTTCCTTGTTGCAAGATCACTAACCCGCTCGAATATTGATTTATTGTGCTCTAGATTTTCACCTTGGAACCTGGGCAGAAACTGCAACAGTTGAATCCATATATGAGAATTCAAACAAACTACTTTATCACAAAAGGCAAGAATTTTGAGGCAAGACAGTGTAAAACGCATATTGAACAGGACGCTAGCATATAAAGATATTTGAGAATGCCTTCTTTTATTCAGTTTAATCACTTGCCACAAAACTCTGGTTAATGTCTAGTACGTAGAGAGAAGAAACTGATATGTACATGGCCTTGGTCTAATGAAGTGAGGGATTACTTTAGATATTTCTTATCTTTAACTATTATAAAACTATGAGCATCCAAGAAAATTAATCATGCACTGGACTGGACAGCACAGGTAGAATAGGGCTACTTGGATACTAGAATTGCAAAACTAATTTTATGACTACCCACATTTTCGCTGGAATGCAGACAGACAATGTGATGGCACTAGGAGAGATTACTTTGCAAGGTTAATTACCCACTATCAAGGAGATAGAACTTCAGGACATTCATGCTAAGATAATGATGATGCTACATATGTTTTTGTTATTGAATGCACATGTACTTGAGAATTAATAACAAACCTTTCGGAAATCATCGTTGGCAAGATTTTCCACGAACTTAGCCCCAGATGACAGGAATCCTCTTCCTAGAGGACTGTATGCAACAATACCGATGCCAAGTTCACTGAGAAATTTAAGACAATAGAATTAGAATCAAATAGTATTAGAATCATATGCTAGCTACTTTATGAATATAATAGTCAAGTTCCTTCGAGCCTCACCGACAAGTAGGAATAATATCTTCCTCAACATCTCTTGACCACAAGGACCACTCCAGCTGTACAGCTGTTATTGGATGAACAGCATGGGCTCTCCTTATTGTGGAAGCAGAAGCCTCAGAGAGACCAATGTACTTTATCTTACCTTCTTCAACTAGTTTCTTGAGCTCCCCCACCTAGTAAATGACATAATAGAGTAATATAAGGAATGACAACCATGCTCAGAAAAACTGACTATGCATATGCAGCAAGCAACAAAAGATGAGAGAGAAAGAGAGAGAGATACTGCGCATAAGATATGCAGCTACAAGATAATACATCACCTGATGTGTTTTTACAAATTGACATAAAATGCATTAAACAGCAATGATCTTTTTGTTGCTAGGAGATAACGACACAATTCCAAATCAATTATAGAACCATAACTTAACACCAATTTTGCCATTTTGGCCTTGGATGCTGATATTCCTCATTCACCAAAACAAAAAACTAGTGAATACTATGCTTGATCATCATCAAAAGCAAGCCTTTACTTTCTTCACATCTTTGGTTTGTTGCTGGTCTTTGCTAGTATTTTCATTAATTGATTTTTTTTTTTCGTAAATCAATTTCTATGGAAGGAGCAAACAAGAAAACAACTTAACAAGGGGAAAGAAATATTCCCAAACCTAGAACCAATTAAGCCCCAAAAAAGAGGAACTAAGAGACCTGACACTCTGGTTGTTAGCAATGTTTAAGTTTACCAAGGTAGAATTAAACCTGAAGATGGCATACACTACAGCTAATAGTGGTTATGATAGACTTCAGAATTACAGAGGGGGATTCTTTCTTGCTGAAACTTCAGCCATGCGCTATAATCAGATGCTAAGTACAGTAAGCTAATCTTTAAAGGTGTTGCAGCAAGAGTTTTTGTCCATCCAATGGTCTGCTCTCCATAGAAAGAAAGAAAGCCATGGAGGGGCAAATTTAAGGAATGCCACTGCTCCGTAAAACTAGATTAACCCCTCCTCACTGTACTAACTATTAAGTACTAAGAGTCAATGAAAAAGTGTTTCCCAGATTCCAAACCAATACTACATAACAGAGCAACCGGCATTATCTTGTAGAGACAAGGTACTGATTCTATCCACCCTGAGCAGCTTCCTTCTAATGGCCTTTCATATGAAAGGAACTTGCACAAAGGATATATGAGCTGAGGCAAACCAAATCAGACAAGGAACTTTAGACTTAAAGGAACAATTCTCCCCCAAGCACAAGCACAAGAACTGACCATTTGGAGTAGGCAGCCACCTAGAAAAATCCAAACCGGAAGAGCAAGGCCAAAAAAGCTTCAGAATCCTGCTGAACTAGAGACTCAACCCTTGCTAGTCTTGCTGATAATCTTTTTGATACAGCCATTCTAGTCTTGCACCAAGCTCTTCATCATTGAACTTCAGAACTAGGAAACTCTAGTACTTCAAGTACACCTAGTGAAGCCCGCTATTCTCTTGCTTTATCTACAGTTGAAAATGGATTCACCCTCCACTTATAAGCATCTTGTATGGTCCAATCCCTGCTCCAGCTCAGTCCCCTCCAAATATATCCTAAGACAACTCTCTCTCTTTCTCTCTCTATTGTGTATACTTGGTTCTAATCTCTGCTAATAAAAGCAGGTGGCTATAAAACCAGGGGCAAGTTCTTTTTTTCTTTTTGTTGGCAATGAAACCAGGCAAGTTCTAACCAAAATAGATATTTAGGTACATCCAGGTCAGATCATCCATAAGAAGAATAGTGTGACGGCACAAATGCTGCTTAGGAGCATCAGTTACACTACTTTCTCATCGATTAAACACAATGCAACTCTAAGACAAGTAGTTAAGCCATCACTAAGAAGATTGTTTTTACTCTACAGATTGATACTATCTGTTGATTTCAACTCATTCTTGAGCAACATTACAAGACAATTGTAACGAAAACTTGCAAACAGCGGGGATCAATATCATCATCAAACTAACAAAAGAGAGTAGAAAACAAACCGTGACTTCAATGGGGAGACGAGTGTCGATCCGATGCTGATAATAGAGATCAATACAATTGAGTCCAAGGCGTTTCAAGCTTGCTTCACAAGCAGCCCTCACATAAGCCGGGTCTCCCCGAACCTCCCTCTTGTTGTCTGCAAAGCTGATCCCGAATTTGGTGGCCAATTCCACCTTGTCCCTCACTCCTCCGCTCAAAGCCTGCTCCATCAACTCAAGCAATTCCTAAACCAAACCAAAAGTCCAAAACAAACAAATCGTAACGAAGTCAACGACCTACCTTGCCGAGGAGAATCTCGTTGGTGTGGGGGCCGTAGATGTCGGAGGTGTCGAGGAAGGTGACGCCGGAGTCGACGGCGTGGTGGATGAGCTTGATCATGTCTGGCTCTGGCTTCGGGGGGCCGTAGAAGGCTGACATCCCCATGCAGCCTAGTCCTTGAGCCGAGACCTCCAGGCCTTGCGAACCCAGCTTGATCCTCCTCACTCCCGCCATGTCTATGTGATCAGATGAAGCAGGGAGAGAGAGAGTGAAGGAAAGAAGAGAGTGAGGTTTATATATAAGGGTTGGGTTGGTGAATGGTTGTGGTTGTGGTCGTGGCGGTGGCGTCAGCGGTGAGGTGGTAGGTGAAGGAGTGTGCGTAAGAGCGTACGTTCCAGGGGACCGAAACGGAAACAGAATCTTGTATACAAACAAACAGAGAGGCTGTTGGCATAAAAAAAGAAGCGAGATGTGCACTTGTTACACGTATACATAGTTGGAGTGCATCAAATATAGTAAAAAAGTCCCACAGTACCCTGACATTTCTACTAGTAGTAACTTTCATATCTGAAATTTGGAACTTTGAATGTAAGCCTTCTGTAACTCTCTCTCTCTCTCTCTCTCTCTCTCTCCATACTTCCCAAATATCCCAAATTGCTGGGATCACTCATTCACTCTCATAATCTTACCATGCTCAATTCTAGGATGACCACGATTCATAGTTTTGTCAATGACACAGCCTTGGTGCATAAAAAAATTACATAGTGCATAGGAAAATTATCGACAAAATGGATATGAGCATTCCTCATTCCTGCCATTAATATGTGAGAATAAGAAGAAGCAGAGAGAGTGAAGAACATAGAGATTGTGGTTTATATACAAGGGTTTGTTTGGTGAATGGTTGTGAACTTGTGATGGTCGCAGCAGTGAGGTGAGGAGCTCATTTTCACAAAGTGGAATGGGATGGATGGCGTAATAGCATGGGTTACAAATAGACGACGGAGATAGTGAGACATATATACGGAGCTATGGACTCTTGACCAAACTGAATGCTCTTATTTTATTACAAACAAACACAACCGGTGTTGGCAGGGAAAAGAAATTCATCTAGCCGGACCATCAAACAATCTTTTATGGGATTTGTTAATTTTGTTATCTGAGATCATTTAGGAAACCTTTAGTAGCTGGTAGAAAAAAAAAAGGTAAAATTCTCTAAAGTCCTTATAATTTAGGTGCTTCATCCCTTTAGTCCTTGAACTTTCATTTTAATCTGTTTAGTCCTTAAACTTACAATTATTAATCTGGTTAGTCCTTTCCATTATTTCTGATGGTATATTCCGTCAGAAAAAGAATATTCTGTTTTTCTATGATATTTTTGTTTAAAAGAAAATAAACGGAGCATGGTGGGCCTTGGATTTTGAATTTATTTTTATTTAACATTTTGCAAATATTAAATCTATCATTCCACTCAAAGGTAAACAGTTAAATTTTTATCATCAATAGGAGAATCTATTGCTACTAGACTTGATCTTTTATCAGAAGCTAAACTGTCATATAAAGAATTACAAGAAGAAAGAAGAAAATTTAGAAAACTAAAAGAAAGAAGAGACAAGCTTCCTAGAAGTTCTAAAAATTACTGGGATATTATTTTCCAAATACAACGAAGAATATACGAGTCAAGAGAAGAAATTGAAGTTCTTCAAGAAACATTTGAAGAAGATCAAAAACCTCTTGATATTTTGAGCATCGGTTAGATCCGCCATAGCTGGTATCAGAGCCTGCTTGGCTCAAAGGCAGGTAAAAGAAAAGGCTTATGCCACAGAGTTGGCTTCTCTTGACTAATAAGAGAGAATCCAAACTTAAAAATTATCAGTCTTTTTGTACTACAAAAGGAACTGACAAGTGGGAAGTGTGCTTTCATTCAAGGCACATTCAAGAACATCAGTACTCTATTGAATACGTGTGTAGAGTATTAAATACACTCTACGACGAACATATTCATCTCCAAAGAGAAATTAGAGTAGAAGAGCTTGATCCAGCAAGACCAAGCTTAATCGAGTTCCTAGATCACTTATCTAGGGATAGGACGTCTGATAAAATATCAGATCAACTCGAGAGATTTAATCTACGGATAAATCAACTTGAGGAAATTAATTCAAAAATTGCCAGGCTTGAAATCAAGCTAAATTACCTCAAAGAAAAGCAATATCTAATAGATATTGAAAGAAAGTTAGTTCGCACTGAGAATCTTGCAAACAACATTCATCATCAAGCAGCGGAACTAAGACAAACTCAGGAAAACCTGAAAAAGCTTTTACAAACTCTTATCTCCAGAATAGGATGAATCAAAGAGTAGATCTAAAAGTAAAACAGAAAGATGTAAAAGCTATTGGTTTTCATCATCCTACAGAAAAATTGGCAAAAAATGTAGAAGCAATAATTCATCAGCAGAATTATCATATCGCTTATCTCCAAGAGATAGGTATTGACCTCGAAATTCAATTTTGAGAGTTACATAACAGAATCTTGTGTCTGCAAAAATTGTAGAAAAGATGAAAGAAAGAGAAGGCTATGAAAAAATAGATGAAGAAGCACTAGCTCAAAATGTAGCTAGTAAAATTATTATAAATTCTCCACCCCTACCAACGGGAGAAAGTAGGCTAAGGTTTAGTGAACCAAAGCTACTTGAATGGAAGTCATCAAAATCTACAACCAAGAGAGATTTGAAGA
Source organism: Fragaria vesca subsp. vesca (assembly GCF_000184155.1). Taxonomy (NCBI): domain Eukaryota; kingdom Viridiplantae; phylum Streptophyta; class Magnoliopsida; order Rosales; family Rosaceae; genus Fragaria; species Fragaria vesca. Next base: position 7,272,322 of record NC_020494.1, read on the forward strand.
TGCTGAGTAGAATCCTCAGTAAAAGGAACACAGTTCCAGTACAATTAATAAACGCTCAAGAATTTGAGTATAATGAAATCGAATCTAGTGTGCGAGAAGCCTCTGCTCCTAGATTTAGGTTCAATGAGATATATAAGAAAGGATCCTTTATTATGGATTCTCACAGATTCAAGATTCTTGAATTAACAGTTCCAGCCATAGGTGGAGAAACAGATATCAGGTTGATAACTCCAAAAGAAGTAAGTGAAGCTTTCTAGAAAAAATATTCCTATATGCATATAGGTGCAGTACAAGTAGGAATAAAGCTCTTAGCCAGAGATGGTATTGATTGTTCTGTTCTATGTGTCCTACAAGACGATAAAATAACAGATTAAAAAAAAAAAATCTGTTAGGAATAGTAGAAGCTTCTTTGTGCAACCAAGTTGCATATTTTAATGTTTTTCCAAACTTCACAACGCATCTTAGGGATGCTGCTCACTATTTAAGACTGAGAATCAAGACAGATGGGATTTCTATGAAAAAAGGAATGATGGAACTAGCGATAGATTATCGAATCTATTATAAGTTAATGAGTTCAAATGTAACCCTTAGTACCAGGTTTCTAAATAGCCTAGAATTACTACATCTGTTCTCACCAACCCAAAAAATAATTCTCAAGAAAAACATGTCACGAAATGGCATGAAGTAACATTCCTAAGAGAATGGAACCTGACCCCTCCTATCAGACAGCTTGAAAGCTCTAATGCTTCAATCTATGAAGACATGGGAGGAAAGGTAAGCTTGCAGTTTCATAGGCATTCATTCGCTAATTATGAAGAAGCTAGCACCTCTGGAACTAAATCAGTTTATAATGAGGAATCCCTTGAAGAAGAGGATACTAAAAGACCTATGAGAATGTTCCAAGCAAGAGAATTATGAGAATTATATGCACAAGCAGAGACTTGTGATTCCCCAGAAGAATTAGAGAAAATCATAAATGAAATTTCTCAGGTTCAACTTGGAAAGAAAAAGAGGAAGATTCTTCCTTATCAAGCAGCAAAAGAAGAACCAGAGCCATCAGGAGTGTCGATGGACACAGATGGTGATAGGCAAACTCCTCCAGAAAGTGGGCATACTGTAATATAGAACATCACCAACAATCCTACAAAGATCATTAGTGAAAAGAATATCAAGCTTCCAAAAGGACAGAAATGGTACCAAAAATGGTACCAGTCTTTCAAGAGAAGTTCAGAAATTGTACCAGTCTTTCAAGAGAAGTTCTCAATGGACTAATTGGGCAGCAAAAATGGCTCAGACTAATAGTTCTTTAGATTTTGCAATGCCTATCTACGCACAATTTTGCGGAGATATCACGGGGCATAGTGAGCAATCTAAAGAAAGAGCAAAGGCAAATATTCAAAAATTGAGTATTTGTAACATGAGGTATTTCGAGGAATACACCAATGAGTTCCAAAACTACTACTGCACTATTGGAGACATTGAAAATAATGATCTCATCAGAACATATTACAGAAAGTTGCCAGAACCCTGGAACGACGCAATAGCACAATCCTTGGAAGAAAACCCTCTTCAGTATTTTACTGTAGGAGGAATTGCAGAAAGAGTTAGGAATCTCCTAAGAAAACAATGCATAGAGAACATAAAATCTAAAACGGCCAAGAAGCAACTTAGAGGAGTTGAGAATATGTGTCCAAAGATTTTGGATACCCCAACACAATGGGGATGTCATATTCCTATAGAAAGAAAACACCGAAGGAAATTCTCTAGCACCAAGCATGATAAAAAATTTGCTTCTAAAAAGAAGTATCAGTTCAGGAAAAGGCCTGGATATAAGAAAGAACAATCGTCTCAAACTTCTCCTAGAAAGAGATTTTTCAAAAGAAAAAAGAAGATGAATTTTTCTTCTAAGGAAACAAAGAAATGCAGATGTTGGCTTTGCAAGGCAGAAGGACATTATGCAAATGAATGTCCTAAAAAAGACAAGAGATCTTCTAAAGGCTTTGAAGTCGCATATTCTGATGAAGAGAATGAATCAATATATTCTCTTGAGTAACCATCAGATAGTGAGACAGAAAGTACTTCAGAAAACTCTGAAGAAGAAGATATAGGAGATCGTCCTATATTTTTATTGCATATCCAAAATTGGAAGGAAGAAAACACTGATATTATCAGTACCTTCCATCCCAATTCAGGAAGATTTATTTGTGACTATTGCAAATGTGATGATAATAATACAATTCCCATGTACGGTGAAGGTATAGGTGAAACTTATCATTGGGAATGTTTTATTGCAGAACTCAGAAGAAAAACCAAGGATAATGAAACACATGTCCTGGTAGAAGAGGAATACAATGTATTCCATAAAAAAGAAAAAGAAAAAGACCTTGAAGAGGATATAAAAACAATGAAGTTTGTAACTTCATTAAGTCAGAACAAGGAAATCAAGGAATCTCTTGATTCTCTCAATTCCAGTTCCAATCCGATACTGGGTTTAGCACATGACAATCCTCTGGAATCAAAAACTGCAGAAAGAATGGTCAATCCTTTCACAGAATTACTTGATGATCCAAGAAAGCTAATGCTAGTCCAGACAAGCATATATAGTAATTATATTACTATAGGACTAAAGTTTCTCAATTACAAAAAATATCATCTACATGCATTTGTAGATACTGGTTCAGGGTCTAGTGTTGCTAAAAGATATGTTATCCCTGAAGAATATTGGGAAAAATCTCCAAGGACAGTTACTGGAGTTGCAATGGAAGAAAACAACATAGTTATGGATACAATGGCACGTAATGTGCAAGTTTCCTTGGGAGGAGGTACTTTTACCATCAAGATTATGTGGCAGTGTGAAGGTCAGACAGCTGATTTGTTGATAGGGAATGACTTTCTTCTTCAACAAACAGTAATTCAAACACCAAAAATGATTGGGTTTGAAAAACATAAAAAATACTATTGGGAATCCCGATTAACAGACGCAGTACGCGTTACCAGTAAAAGATTTACAGACCAATATCAAAGGTCGCCAGCGAAGAGTGGTGATTATCAGCCAATATTAAAACCTGTCTTGTTGCTATAAAAACAGCTTAAAGGTCACAAGGAGATATTGGTGAATGAAGAAACAAGTTCAGAAGACTCTGAATCAGAGGAAAGTTCTGAATATCAAATTTTTGACAACGAGAGTTCTGATGGAGAAGAAGAATACATCAGAGAGCATAATCTCCGTATGCTAACAAAGTAGAACAAAAGAAAATACCAACTCTCACATAAATAGAGAAATTGTTGAAACCAGTAATCAGTGAAGATCCTCAATTGTATTGGGAAAGAGACCCAATATATTGTCAGCTAAAAATGCATGATGCAAATACTATTTGCCATGTTAAGGCCATCCCCCATTACAGAGAAGAAGATAGAAAAGAAATAGAGAATCAAATCCAAGAACTTCTGGAAAAGAAGTTAATCCGGCCTTCAAACAGTCCTCATCATGCCCCAGCTTTCTTGGTGAGAAATCATGCAGAACAATTAAGAGGAAAAGCCAGAATGGTGATTGATTATAGGGATGTAAATAAAAAGACCGTTAAAGACGGTTATCAGATAGCTCAGGTGAGAGTTCTCATCAACAGGCTTAAAGGAGCAAAAATCTTCTCTAAGTTTGATGCAAAGTCAAGCTTTTGGCAGGTTAAAATGCATCCTGATTCCACAGCATTAACAGCTTTTGGAACTCCTCAAGGGCACTATGAATGGTTAGTTATGCCATTTGGTCTTAAGCAAGCCCCGTCTATTTTTCAAAGCAAAATGGATAATATCTTCAAGCCTTACTCAGATTTCTGCATAGTTTACATAGATGACATTCTTGTCTTCTCCAAAACTATGAATGAGCATCTAAAGCATCTTGAACAGGTGTGTAAACTTATTGTCCAAAAAGGAATCATTATTGGACAGAAAAAGATTCATCTTATCAAAGGTGAAATTGATTTCCTTGGCATTCATGTTAAGGATGGAGAAATTCGTCTCCAAGATCATATTGTTAAGAAAATCAGCCAATTTCCAGACATAATCCCAGATGCAAAGTCTCTACAGAGATTTTTGGGAGTTGTTAATTTCGCCAGAGATTTTATTCCACAAGTTAGTGGTCTAACTGCTCTCCTCTCTCCAAAAACAAGTTCTAAGAAGAAATGGTCTTTCACAGCGGATAACAGTAATACTGTCAGAAAGATTAAAGAGTTAACAAAAAGTCTTCCTCCTCTACAGTTACCTGAAGAAGGAGATCTGATCATTTTGCAGACTGACGCAAATGATTATTATTGGGCAGAAGTTGTTTTAGCTGTTGCTCCAAATACACATCATGAAAAGATTTGTAAATTTCTATCATGAAAGTTTAACATAGCAGAGTTAAACTATTCTACTGGAGACAAAGAAGTCCTTGCCCTAATCAAGAGCATTAAGGGTGCTGAGGCATTCTTAGGAAATAAATTTGTAGTTAGAACTGATAACAAAAAAGTCAAAAACTTCAAAAACTACAAATTAACTGATGCTGCTGATAGGGGAAGAGTTCTGAGATGGCAAATATTTTTAACCCAATATGAATATGATGTTGAAATGGTTGTAGGTGACAAGAACTATTTGCCCGACGCTCTCACAAGAGAAATAGCTATGTTTGATAGAGAAGGTCGCAATCCAAGAAGCCGGAAACCGGTATCTGAAGAAAAGAAGCTTTGGGAAAGATACAAGAGCGGTGATAAAACCGTAGGACCTCTCCATGACGGACCAGGTTATCAATACATTGTTTCTTATGGAGCTGCTGAATCAGGCCAGTCTTCAGAAAGAATCAAGCCAAAACTAGATCAAGGATGGAATGAGATTTCAGACTATTCTAAAAAAGAAACAGATTAGTCTGTTACTTCTGATGAATAAAAGCTTGCACAAGAATTTTTGCTGTGTCCGAAAGGAACAGCCTCAACTAATCGGTCTCAGGGTAAAAGACCGGCTAGCCGGTCTCAAAGGGCAGACGGTAAAGGCATATCAAGTCCGTTGATGGCTGCTGCTTTGCCAAAAAGCAGAAGAGACCCTCTTAGGGCAAGTAAGATATCGATAGTCACAGGTAAGAAGGTTATCCATGATCAATCTCTGAAGATCTTTCAGAAGCCAGTTTTCAGAACGGAAAGACTGTTACCTTTCAAGCAGAAGATTATTATTGATAATATTCTGTATTCCTTTTATGAAGAAAATGAAGCTCATCTGCTTCAAACTCTCAAGGCTTTAACTGAAGAATTGCATGGATTCCATACAAAAGACAAAGATGTTCCAGCAGAAAATTAAGCAGGAAGTTCTAAGGCTGTTTACCTTGAAAATCCTGAAAGTGCTAAAATACCTATGCTAGCACTAAAAGAATCTGAATGGCATAAATTTCATAATCTCTTAGGAGAAGGAAAAGATGTTCTACCAAGAACATTATCGGTAGTTCCTGGTCCATATTATGGGAAATATCTGGTTGACGTTCAAGCAGAGCATCCTCAGAAGCACAAGCTATGGCTTGTGGAAAACAGTTTTGTTCATAATCTGTGGACAAAAACCAATGAAGATCTAAAGGGCCTTCCAGAAATAATAGCTGAAGCAGTCAAGAATATCAGACCTGATGGTTGTATCCTAAGGTTAAAATTCATTTCAACTCAACCAGAATGGACAGTGGTAAATAATCAGATGAATTATATCTCTCCATATCATCATGTCAGATTAATCCAAAGTCCGGTTCAAAAGACAACTATGGCCAGTGGAAATGGAAGACCAAATCAAAGCATTCCTTGGATGAAAGCCATGACCATAGCAATTATTAAAGACGTGGTTTTAAGAGACTATGATTCAAGTCTTTTAGCCAGTGGAGAAAAAATTATGGTGACCTGTTACAATCACCCTCCACCAGAAAACTGTGATTTTTTCACGGCCCTTATGAGGAAAGAAGTGGACTGCACTCTGGCTTCCACTACGTGGTTAGAAGAAGTTGAGACTGAAGATAAATATAAGATTTCTTATCCTTATGATTCAGACCTCGACAATGGAGATGAAGACACGGCACGAGATTGGGAATATAGTGGGCCCAACTCTTCAGTGGGTTATTTTGAAGATCCAGAAACATATCACAATATTGTGAATATGTTGGAAAATTGAGTGGTTGCCGATGCATCAAGACAAACAGTTTTTCTTTTGATAAAAAGAAAGTGGCTGCCAGCGCCCTAAATCAATCGACTTTACTTTTCAAAAGTAATGTTATCACGATAGGATTCCTCTATGTATAAGTGTGATTTTATTCCAGCTTGAGTTTCGCACCCTATATAAGGTGCCTCAAACTTCAGAAGGAGGGCAATCGAAGAAGGAACCAAAAAACAGAGATCTGAAATTTTCTCAACCTTTCTCAAGAAGTTAGAGAGTCATTATACAGTCTTTAGAATAGTGTGAGAATAATAAGAGTGTTTTTAGATTGAAGTCTGTAATCATCTGGTGTGGTGTGCTGTAAATTTACAAGTAAGTACTTATGTTTATATTCAACTTTATGAGTAGCTAAACAGCCTTTAGCTGTTTACCTGAGAGCAAGGCTCTGGGTTTGGTATTTGTATTTATGTTGAATTAAATAAATTCTACCTTGAGCCCTATTATCCGTCTCAAAAATAGTTTTTGCCTTTTGTTTCATTTTTGTGAAATTACTTTACTTTGTAAGTGATTAGGCCTGCCCACACTAAGACAGCAGTGATTCCGCCATGGTTAGTAACCATTAGACAGGAGGTCGTTAGGTGAAATTTTGGCATGTTGAAGGCTAGTTCTTAGGAAAAGCCTGGTCTAGTCCTTTAGGAGTAAGTTTTAAAAAATAAAAAATAAAAAAATAAAAAATAAAAAAAATCTTTTTGTAACGGAAAAACAGTGGTTTAACAGTTTTTTTAACTAGAGGACCTTCTAGATGAGAAACCAAAACCTTGAGGACTATATAGATGATTTTTAGACCTTGAGGACTAAGTAGATGAGTTGTGTAAACCTTAGGGACTAAACAAAGGTTAATTCAAAAAAAAAAAAAAAACACTTGGGATACTAGTGTTCTTGTTGCTGAAGCCTCTGTGTTTTACGTGAAGGTCTTCATACCGATGTTATCGTATAAGGTGATTCTAAAATCCTCATGAATTGTCTTGTGGGTAAAGCTTCAGTCTCTTTGGAGTATAAGATCTCTCGTTCACGATATACTTTGGCTAGCACAATGTTCCAATGTTGCAAATTTCGTCATGTACACCGTGAAGCGTAGCATAGCGTCTTTCTTCTTTAGTCATTCTGGTTCTTGTCCACTTATCTGGTTCAATTGTCTTCCCTTTTCAGTGTTCCCAGCGTCCCATTTGGATCAGATGGAAAAGGGGAGTTTATAGAAGTTTTATGTAGTGGTTTATATTTGTTACTTCCGTAATCGAAAGGAAAAACCGAGAGGATTCATAGCAGCAACATCAACTTTCACTAACATGAATAGACAGTTTTTCTTTGTCGATGAAAACATGAATAGACGTTTAGGTTTCATCAAATAAATATTTATTCTAAAAGAATTAGCAACAAATATCAATGATTAAGGTTACATAGAAAATGCTGAGCTCGCACGGCTTGTGGGCATAGAAGAATTTTCGAAAACATTCATGCTAAAACGGGTATAAGCACTTTCCCCTTCTCTGCGTTGCGTTTAGAACTCCATCAATTAAAATTATAGCAATTGCAAATTCTATTGTATGGTTATAAGGTTGCCTTTGTCAAAAAATTTTAAAAAAAACACAGAATTGATCGATGTAGATGAATCGTGGCCGCCTAAAATGACTTGTCAACTACTTTAGCCAAAATATGACTACAAAATAGCAAACATTGCTAAAGCTTTTCTTAGTCACTACATCAACCCACCAATTATTTTTATTACTGAGTAATTACAGCCTAACTTGAGTAAAACAGTTTTGATATAATAAGAAACAGGTCTCCAACCAAGGTTTTAAAAAACACTAGGTGCTAGTCGGATGGAAAGCCAGAGACTAGCCCCCAGAGGATCAGTCGGGAGACTAGGTAGGGACTAGGCGATTTTATTAATTGAATATTTATTTTATTATTATGACACATAATTATTTTTTTAAAAAAAAGCTATTATAATGTTTGAAAATAATAAAAATAGTGAAAATATGGATAAAATCTTTTTTTTTAAGTTCTCTAAAGTTTTTTTCAATGATTTAAGTTCTCTAAGGTTTTGATTTTTGAGTTTTGGAGAGTGAAAAAAAATAGACAGAGCGCCTAATCGGTCGACTGCTTAGGCGAACCAGTCGGCCGACTAGGCGAACCCCTGATTACAATAGGCATCTAGAAGTCCCGAAATAATATCGAGAATTTCTACAAAGTACATGTAATCTAACGAAATAATATCGAGCATTTCTACAAAGTACATGTAATCTAACAAGCACCCACTAGCTAAGAATACTACTTTAATAGTGACACTAATTGTTTTCTCACATTGGTGACATAATGAAAAGATTAATAGATATGTAACTCGATTACATATTCTAATGTCTAATAAAACAGTTTTCGTAATATGTTGCCGCCAGATAATCCGACGACACTTAGTTTCATCCCACCACAAGTAGGCAACAACCATTAGATAGATAAAGCAAAAACATCGTCGCACACCTAGAACAGACAAGGCACACGAGGTGCATAGACCGGGACCAAGCCTGTTTAGTACCACCCATAAAAGGCAGCTAGTTATCAGTACAACTAATAATAAGACAACATAACAGAAATTAAAAAAGGAAAATTTAAAACATCTTGGACCTAGTGACACGTCGGGCTCAAGATGCACTAGGACCAGAACAAACCCATGGTTGGAAGAAGCCCGATTGGGCCCAACCCTTGATTTATGCCCAAAACGGTTGTCGCGCAAAACGCCTGAGCACTTCTAGTGAAACTTCAAGGCTACTACGCCACCGCTGCCGTCGTTTTTAGAGCCCGACAATTGTCAAAGCTCCATCGTCAACCAAGGCCCTTCGTAACAAAGCCACCACCACAACCTCACTCTTCCAGATCCCACGAAGAAATCCACCACTGCCCTCTACTACAAACTCTGATTCTAATCGCTGATCCAAAATCAATGAACCCTAGCGATATACGGCTGGATCCATCCATAAACCCACAATCCAAATAGCCCCTCACAATCTGAGTCTGTGCCGACACCATCTTTGATAAGAACCAAGGAGGCAGACATCTTCTCAGACCCCTCCACTCACAAGAGTTTGTTCCTAGTTTTCTTCTTGCATATAAGAACCCAACTGTTGCAAAAACGGGGATTTAGTCAAGGATTGCAATATCGATTTTTTCACCGAAATATCGGCGAAATTATAGTTTTTTTGGGTCAACGATACTATCCTTACATCCCATCTTAATATCACACGAAATTTTAGATATTTCGCGATATTTGTCTAAAATTTCGTCCTTTTGTCTTGTGACCCAAAGCCCATTCCGTTCTTTTATCTCATGGCCCAAGCCCAACTCGTGCAAAATTGACAAAAGGCAGCATAGAGACTCGCTTGGGTTGTTCAAGTGCAATACAAACAACCCAGCCACTGCCGGTGATGGAGAATTTGGTTATTATCTTCACATTTTTATATATATCAGAGTATGATTTCATGCTAGTTTATGTCGGATTTTCATCCATATCGATACTTTCTGAAATTTCTATTTTTTTTATGGTCGATCTATCCACAATCACCGATATTTTACTCCTTGATTTTAGTAGTATAATATTGTACCGTCTAGCCGCAGTAGACGAACTCCAGCCATGAGGCCGAAGGCCTCCGCTAGGGCCGTCGCACACCCTAATGAGAATGATTGAAGATTGGGACAAAACCTATTCAACGCGTTCTAAGAACCAAAATATTTCACTTCTTTGATGGCCTAGCCATTTTATGTAATTTTTAAACATATTTAAATCAACAATATGTGGGGTGAGCAAAGTGGTTTGTGGTAGCAATAGACGGATCCATAAAAATTTAGCTAAAATAGAGAGTATTGATGTAAAGACATTTCTAAAATATTTAGCCAAAATGACTTTTAAGTAATGTTAGCTAAAATTTGATTACAAAATGGCTATTGCGTCGAATACCATTTGGTCCATTTGGTCTAGTGACACAAGTAAAGTGGAAAGTCGTGCGTTCGACTCACAACAGATTTGTTGTAAAATCTAAGTTATTTAACTAATCAAAAGAAAGAAAGAAAGAAAAAAAGAAAAAAAAAAGAACTAGCATTGCTCATGATTCTCTTATGCTAGCTACTAGTTTGTTTGTTTTGTTTGTTTGTTTGTTTTTTTTTTTTTAAATGATGACTAAACTTTCAACTTTTTCTCTCAAACACTCTCTCAAAACCCTAAAGCCGGCGGCGGTGCTAGGCTACAAAACCAACT
>NC_020494.1:7283445-7303518 GCF_000184155.1 Fragaria vesca subsp. vesca
CGCATTTGAGTCACTATGCGGGCTCTAGGCCTCGCTGATCTCTGACATGCTGTCGGACGGGTATCCAAATTGGGGTACTGGTGTTCAAGGGTGAGGCTAAATCAAGTTTTCCAAGTGGCTTGACAAGGTTTATGGTTTCATCTATTTTGATCGACGCGATTAATGGCTCTTCTAATCTGGCAATGAAGATTTGATTCAACGTTTTGCTTGATGGTACTGCGCTCGGATCGGTGACGAGGCTGTGCTTCTTAGGTGAGGTTGGTTTCTAATCTGTGTGGCGTGCTATGGTGGTGCAATTGCAGAGTTTTGGGTCGGCGGTTGATCGACGATCTGGATCGATGTGAGCGAGGTCGGAGCAGCACATGTCGGGCAATTGGAGCTGGGTGAGATTGGCGTGGCGGTGCATCGAAGAGGCATGGGGGATCGTGATTGGGTAAGCCAAGTAGGCCTGGTGTTTAGACTCATCTTTTGGCCCATTACACCTAATTTGGGCTAGGGTTTTTTGCTTTAGCCCAAAACTAAGTATATATTTAGCTAGTCTATTTTATAATAATTCTTTTTTTTAGGAGTCTAAACACTTTGTGCGTGTGCCTAATTGCGGTGGTTTGTTCCATGGTCTAATTAGGTTCACTTTTTTATTTTCTGCATTGAATTAAGTGAGCGAGATTTGTAATGAATTATACTAGCATGCCAAGTCCTTAACTTGCTTTAGGTAGCAAAGGAGGACATGTATCCTCACCATTCTGACCTCGGTATTAATGAAATCGCCTATCGGCACCCTTTGTATAAAAAAAAAAAATTGAGAACTTCTTATGCTACTAGCTAATGATACTGAGCTATTAGAATAGGGATAGCAATAATCCCAACGGGTAGGGTACCCACGGGTGTTCGACCCTACCGGGGGAGATATACGGGGATAAATAGGTGACGGGTATGGGGATATTCAGTATTCAGATTTTTGAATCGGGTACGGGGCGGATATGGTATTTTGATATTCGTCTCCATCCCCACCCATTTAGAATGGAAATATTATTATATACAATTTCTTAGATATGTTTTTAATATATATATATATATATATTATTTATAAACAGATATTCATGTAAAATCTTTTCTAATATTTTTGTACTATGATTATCTTAATGAATATTTATAAAACTTCATTTTTAACCGAGACTTATACTCGTGTTTGTTAAATTAAATCAAAAAACTTATTTATATATGTATTTGATTTTTATTTCATATTTCTATATTTCATAATTATTTTTAAAAAATTAATTATTACATAATTGTTAACAGGAATCGGGACGGACATAGGAAGATAATCCTAAAAAAAGACGAGGAATTCTCGTTATCTAATTACGGAAAATAGAACGGGTACAGAAATGATGAATGAAAAAGGTCACGAGTATGATATTCCCACCCTACCCATTGCCATTCCTGTATTTGAAACAGAAGACGACAATCGTTTTGCTCCTTTTCGCTTAAAGACTATCAGTCTCGCTCCTCTCTCTCCCACATATTGAAAGCCAAACAGGAGACGGTTGTAAGTACAGTTCTCACTCTCTTCTACTTGAGTTTCAGTCCCTACATAAGTTTCAGGCTTTCAAACTGATCTCTTTGATCACTTGTGTTTATATTCGCATCTGGGTTCATGGGTGTTTCTGTCTTAAATGCAATTTGGATAAGTGGTTTGACGACAATGGCTATTGAACTTTGAATTGGTTTGTTTTGGCACCCAACAGTATCTGCAATGGGGCTTCTCACCATTATTCGACAGATCAAACGGAAGCAGAAACAAATACGTCTCCTCATGGTGTATGTCTACATCTCTCTCTATAATATCTGGGAATACTTGCCTCATTTTACTTGATTGTTGTTGTTATTGTTTGATGCAGTGGGTTGACAATTTGGGCAAGACTACGATTTTGATGAGGCTTAATGGGGACGACACCAGCCTTGTCACTCCCACCCTCGGCTTCAACATCAAGACCCTCACTTACCTCAAGTAACTATATTGGACTCTCTTTGTTTCTTTTATGCAGCACTAGCAATGATATATGGGTTTATTGAGTTTGTGTTTATATAATGGTTTTGCTAGGTATACGCTCAATATATGGGATGTGGGGGGGTCAGAAAACGATACGATCTTATTGGAGAAACTATTTTGAACAGACTGATGGTCTTGTATGGGTGGTTGACAGTTCTGATCTTAGACGATTAGACGACTGCAAAATGGAGCTCCATAATCTTCTAAAGGAAGAGGTAACTACAATGCACCGTATTGTTGTCAACTGCTATGCCTAGTATACAATATGGTTTTTGTGGAGCTATTCATATTCTTATAATGTTTATTAGGGGTTCTTCTATGTCTCATATTTCGTATGATGTGAGGGGATTTCTATGAAACTGTTTATTTTTTGGAGTGACGACTTATGGATTCATGTTGGATATCCCGAAACTTTAGGTTATCTAGATTTTGACTGATTTTTAAATTGAGATGCATCATTGAAAATATTTGATCTCCTTAACCACTTCAGTTAACCTATGATATTTCATTATGTTGCTGGTCTTAAAACCTGGTATTAGTGTTGTGTTTTCCTTCTTTTGTGACTTATGATTTGCTACCACTATTATAGTGAATTGTTCTAAGACGCGGACTTGTTTTGCTCATATGACAGAGGCTATCAGGATCCTCTTTATTGAGACTAGCAAATAAGCAGGGCATAAGAGGTGCCCTTACTCTAGAAGAAATTTCCAAGGTAGGGTTCTAGGCCAGCTTGTATCGGTTGGTGAACGTAGTTTTTATTAGAATGCATCATTGCTTCCTGTATGCCTTGATCTAGAAACAGTTCTGTTCTTTTCTGCATATGTTTGTGTCAGTTGTTCTATTCACTTTTTGGAAATTAAATTGCAACAGACCACTTATCATTTTTAAGTAGTTTGTATGCAGCACTTCAGTGTGAAATCTTTCAATGTTTTTTCTTCATCTGGTTGAAACCAATATATATGTAGATAATAATGTGGATTTTTAGTTTTTCAATCATGAGTATCCATTATAGTTTCTCTTGTACTCATGCCTAGGTTTTGAACTTGGAGGCAATGGATAAAACTCGACACTGTAATATTGTTGGCTGCAGTGCATACACAGGTGTGGGACTGCTTGTAGGATTTGATTGGTTGGTCCAAGACATTGCCTCTAGGATCTCTGTGCTTGACTAAGGCCAGTTTTCAGTAATTCTAATTTCGGTAGTGTGTTGAGTGACTTGAGTCATCTTTTCAGTTTCAGTGAACACTTGACAATCATCCAGTAGTATATATGGCAGTTATCTTTTCAGTTACATGAGTGTGTATGTGTCTCTTTAATTGTAACGAGTCATTGTTTCGGAATGGGCTCAGCTCTGAGACTCATTATTGACTGGAAATTGTAACTTTGTACCATTATGAAGTTAAATGTGAGAAGTAATGAACATATATTCTTTTCTCAGAGTTCTGCCTCATTCCCATAGGATAAGATAGCATGAGGTACTGTTGTGTTACATATCATTGTGAGTGCCACTTTTGGCACAAGCAAACTTCTCTTACATTAACAATAGAGAAATTCGTCTCAATGGTATATGAACTTTTGCTCCTTATAAACTTTGGTGTATCAAGTTTTAAAAATATCAGATTGGTATCTCATGTTTCCATCCCGACCTAAGATTGATATATTAGCCATTAAGATGACTAATTTACCCTCAGTCCTAAAAAAAAGATGACCAATTTACCCTTATATTCCAATTTTTTTTTCTTTTTATATTTTTAGGAACGTAGAGAAAAAATTCATCTCAATCATCCTAGCTTGAATGTCAATGGCAACAACAAGATCCTTGAGTGGCAACGGAAACAACAAGAACTGAACTTATGTATGTTTCCCCTCTCCAATCTTCTTCAAGTTTATAAAGGCCAACCCAAATCATCAAATTCCAAAAATTCTTCTAATATTTCTAGAATATGAAAACAAATAAAATAAAAAACTAAGAAAAAAAGAGAACTTAAGGGTAAATTGGTCATCTTAATGGCTATATATACCAATTTTAGGTCGGGGTGGAAACATGAGATACTGTCCTAATATTTTCAAAACTTGATATACCAAAGTTTATAAGAAGCAAAAGTTCGTATACCATTCAGACGAATTTCTCTTAACAATATGCACTCTTGAAAAATGAAAACTTTGGTGTTGAACCTTCCCCTATAACCGGTAATTGAAATCACGGTCCAATGTAACAACTCACAGCATAGCAATCCTCCAGCTCCCTCCTTCAGGTTTGTATTGACTCTCCCCCTCTCTTGATCTGTCCCTCTCTCTCTCTCTCCCTCAACTCTCTCTTCTCTCATCACATTGTCTAAGTAAATTTTCTTAATTTTCATTTTGCAGCTTGATTAAGAGTTGTGTTTTTGTTAGTTGCTTGATTTGCTAAGACCTTGAGAATAATTATTTTATGGTTTCCACATGTTGTATGTTGTTATGAACAATTTATTTGATTTAGGTTGCTTGGAATAATGTATTGATATCTGAGAAGGGTCTTATAGTTAGCTGGAGGACTTTAAAGTTTGCTCTATCAGTTTCGATTAAGTTGGAAACTCTTCAGAATTCAGACTCATTGAAAGTTCATTTTCATGCTCGAGTGATAATTTCATTTAATCCCTATAGTTGGGAAGTAACCCAGACTGTAAAGAAAATTTAATTTCTGCATTGAATATGCACCTAAATTGGAGAATTTTAAGGGACCTTTCTAAATTTGATTGCATCCCTAGTATATGCTCCTATAGTGATGAATTGGCTTTCGATGACTACACAATAAGAGACCTAATGTGTGGACAGATACGGGTCAAACATTTTTTCTATCCTGTTAGATTAAAGTTCAATTCTAGTGTTTATGCAGGAAAGCTGAGTGAATGTTGATGAATATGTGGTGCTGTGCTTTTTACATGTCTGCTGGCAGTTTCTTATTTTTCTGCACTTTATGTGGAGGAATCATTGGTTTTGAATTGACTGGAGTACTGTTTATAATATGCCTTTTTATGCTGCTTTGTAAGTGTTGGATTTTTCATGAAGAAACAATTAAAGCAAAGAGCTTTAAAGATGAAACCAGAACTTTTTGTTTTTGGCAAAGTGAAGGCAGAACTTTTCACCATAATGGAAATGCTGTAGCTGAAGCAATATATTTAGTTATGATGGTGATTCTTGTCAAAACATTGCTACTTACTGGATTAGGTTGAAAGGCCTTACAAGTGGATTGCTGAGTATACATTGAATCCAATTGCTTAAGCTGTTACCAATAATTAGTAAATCTATATACTTATTTGTAGTTTATTAGCGAACATCTGTACAAGTGTCAATAGAAGGTACAGTCACAGGGAAGAAATGACTCTGGATTCCTTTTTAATTTTCTTTTAAATTTGTTTTGTTTTTATTGGAGAATGGAGTTCTCAGAATTCGATTTATTACATTTATCTGTGAATACTAGTGTTCTTAATTAATTTGGAACAGAGCTGCACATGTACTATCTTAATTAGAACCCTTAATTTCTATGGTAGGTATGAAGAGTGGGTATAATGGAGACGATGGAAAGCAATGTGGGGTAGAGCAGCTAGTCTTCTGCATCAGATTTTAGGTATGTTTGAAAACTCTCAAGTGTGTTATTAAACTCGTAATTGTATAATTTGTACCATATTACACATGTAGGTAAGTTCTCATATACACACTTGGGTTAGGTTTAATAGTATTGTAACTTCTGGTTTTTCAGTTGCATATTCATTACTGTTGTTGTAGTCAAAAGCTTGCACATGTGACGCATCAACCTAAAAAAAAATGGTTGGTCTCACATATTTAGTGTGCTTGAAATGAAATTGTCATGGAGGGGGAATTATATTTCTTAAAAGAGTTCAAATGGATTAATTGTTATTGGAGCTGACAGACCAAAGTAGGATAAGGTTAGTTTCTTTCTCTTAACCAATATGCCTAATATACGTAACCCTGTTACAATCTTTGCCAAGGAAAGTGGCCCGAGAATTTTGATAGAAAGAGAGGATCCTGGTGTGCTGTGATTAGCATGATCTGTGAGAAAATAGGTAGGATCCAAAACTGATGGGAAAGAGGGTGTAGTAGAAACCCTTGAAATACTATTTCTCAAGGTATTCTGGTTTCGTGGAATGCTGTAAGTTTTTGTGGGAAAGAGTAAGATGGTGAGGTTTCGCAAAGCAGTTGAATGCAGAGATTTTGGGAGGATGTGCTAACATGAGTTGTTTGACTTGTTTCTATAGAAGTCAAACTATCATTGGTTGAATTTGGCATATGTTCTGGACTCAAGACGGAGTTGGCCGGGATATGGGTTCTGGAAGGATTTTGAGTGTCTTGGTGTCCAGAATTTTTATTCAAGGTTGTAACCTAGAGTTGATTTTCCTTGCACTTCTTACTATAGATTTCTTTCTGATGATTCCACTAGACCAAGATTTGTACCAGCTTAGTTTGCGAAACAAAGGTTCATCCAAGGCCAAGTTACTACTGGGATTGTGCTTTGTGCAGAGCTCACAGCTCTTGATTTTCTCAGTAAAAAGAGATCATGATTTTGCTTTTTTCCCGAGCTGATGCATTGTGTGTTCAGGAGAAGAGTCTAAAACTTGGAATCATCTTCATTATACTGCAGTATGCTTTTTTCCAATTGTGTTGGGACTTGGGAGAATAGGCTTTTCATCTCAGGGAAGTATCTGTAATGAGTTTCCTGTAAGCAATCTCTGACGTAACCTGAGCTAATTGGTTTTTGGCTTATCTGTCAAATTTGCTGATATGCAGAGTTTATTAGTAGCCACTTGCCAGTATTTTGACTCAGATCTAATGCAGAGGGCTGTAGTTAGCCTATCTAAAATAAAATTTTAATTTGGGAGAAATGAGATCGCTAATATATTCAAACAACAAATAGTTTCTAGTTCTCGGTGCTGTAACTGTGGTAATAGGCAGGAGTTGGTGCTTCATTGTCTATGGGAGTGTAAGGAAGCTAAACCCGTACGGCTCAGAAGTATGGGAAATGTGCATGAACGAAGTTTATAGATTTATTTGTTCATTCTGAAAATGTTGAAATTGTTGAGTTACGGCAATTTTGCTCAATCTGATGGTGGATTTGGCACAACTGTAACATGTGTCGTTGGGAAAACGAGTTTGGGTGCTAATGAATTGTTGAGCGAAGCCTGTGAGTGGGGAGTTGGTAGTGCTACTGAACCTACAATGAAGTTAAGCAATGTGAATTCTCAATCAAGAATCACTGTTTTGGCTACCACCTTCAGTTAAGATCAACTTTTTGCTACAATGATTTTCAAAGGTACAACAAGGTTCAGGAGCAGTAGTCAGAAATAGTCAATGCCTTTGGGGTCATCTAGCTTTTGAAGCTCATGATTCCATGTATTACTTGATAGGCTGCAGTTTTGTTATGAAGCTGGTTTTAGTAAAAGCTTGAGCTAGTAATGCACAAGCTTTTCCGTTGATGAGGACTATCCTTGATGAATTGCAGTCTCTCATCGGAGTTGATGACTCCACATCCTGGCTGTACAATGAGAGTTCAACACCGTGGTGCACTGCTTGGCAAAAGCTATCTGCCTTGATATCAGGAGTTATATTGGTTGCAAGAAGAGCATCCTTGGCTTTCATCTCATATAGCCAATAAGCCAAGGATACATTGCTGTAAAGTTTCAATAAATGGTGTTGGGTACTGTCTTTTAGTTGTGGAAGTTTATGATGAAGTCACTATGTAGACCCCTTAAATTTGTATAGTTTGCACCTAAGTTCGTTGAATAAAATTCATTTCCAGATCAAAAATAAACGAATCTAGACGCATTCTCCCATTCTCTATGTTTTTCTCTCATCATTCCATTTAGTTTTTAAGCATGGAGGCTCATCCCACAGCTAGTAAAACAACCATACTTAGATTGATATGAATTTATGGTGTCTATGTTTGAGATGTTACATGCCAATGGAGAAAGAAACCTTATCCTTTTGCTAGCTGCTCACTATTTTCATTGTCTAAGAAGTTCTTCATAGATATGATCTGTATCTATATGTTTGTGTGCGTGTGAGCTCGAGGTTTTCTTCTAGTCACAACGGAATTGAAGATAAGGTGCTTCATGCTTAAAGCAACCCCCATGGTGACACATCCATATAACGGCAAATATGGCATTCAACGTGACCCCAAAGCATAAGAACCTCAAGCTTGCACTTCTCGTAAGTACTTATCTCTGGGCATATAATCATGTTTATATGCCCAAAATTATACAAACTGAGAATCCCATCTATTAATAATGGACCAGGTTTCTTTATCGTTCACCAACAATGGGTCCTCCTCTCAAATCCAGCAACAAAGACCTTCCACTGCAAACTCATTCTCTATAGAATTGGTCGAATCCTCAATACGAAATCTGTTAAGGAGCTGGTACAGAAGGCAGAGATGGAAGTTTTTGTTCAACTCCACACCACCACAAGACCTTGATAGAGCTCCATGGAGAACCCACCTGGCCAGTTTCCTTGAATCCACACCAGTTCATGCAGTTTCTCTCGGTCTCCTCGTTATTGATCTGATCTTCACAATCCTTGAACTCTCCTCATCTTTACTTGCTACCAGCTGCAGGCCAAAAGAGAGCCACTACAATGCTACAGAAGAAATCTGGTACCACTGGGTTGGCATTGCTATTCTTTCTCTGCTTTCTGCCAAGACAATTGCCCTTGCTGTGGGGCTTGGCACCACATTCTTGAGGCGTCCAGGTTATGTCATTGATGGGATTGTTTTGATCGGCGCATTGGTGTTGGAAGTGTTTCTGGAGAAGGTAGGGGGTGGTTTGCTTGTTGTGGTGAGTTTGTGGCGAGTTGTTAGGCTAGTAGAAAGTGCGTTTGAGCTAAGTGACGAGGCCATTGAAGCACAGATTGAAGGGGTTGTATATCAGTTTGAGATGTTGAGGGAAGAGAATAGGAAACTGTTAATAACCATAGCTGAGAAAGATCAGATTATCCAGAAGCTCCAGGAAGACTTAGATCAATGTATTTGTCACTCTGGTCGGAAATTTTCGACTAATGCATGATATTGTAAGGCCTTGATCGATATTCATCTTTTGGCCAATAAATTATAAATCAAACTTGATTATATTTTCATTTTCTAGGCTGATTTATTAATACTTTGAGTAGGGAGAAACCGGTAACACCTTGACCTAAGATTTAATTGAATAAATACACAACTAATTATCAGATATCATCAAAATTTCAAAAGAACTTGATCAGCAAACCGAAACAGCAATCATCAATTAACCATTCGATTTCTCAGGAACGTCGATAACCCAATAACCCAACAGTACTAATAATCAAAAATCACAATCACAACTCAAGATTGGAAATTTACTTATTCATTCAATTGATATTACCGAGATGTTTTGATTTCGACTCCTCATATCTCTCATTATTATATTAATTATTTATTTATTCAAGCAATTTCTTATGTTTGAGAGGATATATGAAAAATATACACATAGGTCTCGACACGTAAAGTATCGCACATCTAATTGATTATACTGAGACATTTTGATTTCGACTCTTGTCTCAATACAAATCGTATACATATATTGATATAATATTCAATTATTTATTTATTATTATTATTATTATAATTTGGCCAGAGTATTACAGAAACAATTGAAATACTCTCATACATAAGTTATATGTAATTTTGTTTTTCTGTTTCATATGACATTTCATGTTGTATCATGTGACATAGTTTTGTTTTTTTATTGAATGAAATTTCAATCAATAATCTGCAATTACAAAACAATCACATAACCGAACAAATGATTACAACTACAAGCTATTAACTCTAGCCTCAAACTACTTGTCCACACTAGTTGTCACGTGACATAGTTTTATAAGGCAGAGCTTCAACAAGTAACTAATATCATTTGTACTAGGAAGTGAGAAGACTGAATAATCAAATAGTGATGTGTATTGTAAACTGTACCATGGAGTTATCAAAAGAGAACTTGGAAACGAGAGAAAACAGAAATAAAAACCTTCAATGTCAAAGAGCCCCTAATATCTGTCTAAAGTCCAAACTATATACGAGAAGCTTTCTAAAAAAAAAACAACAACTATGTACGAGACATTTAATTGTTAGGGTAGCTAATTAATCATGACATTTGTACATACTACTACACTAGTTATATATATGTAGTGATGGCTATTATGTACCAAAGCATAACTGAAGTCTAAAGCCACAAATACACTCGGGCATCAAGCGAGGACTTAGGAGGGATCTTGGCACCTTAGGAACACACATGAGACTCAACCTTAGGAGGTGGGTCCACCGCATAAGTGAAAATGGAAACGTACTATGAAGTGATGGCTATCATACCTCGCATTGCTAATTTTGGTAAGTATCAATCATTCCCACATTGGAAATGGAAACGTACCAAACCCTAAACGTACCAAACCCTAAACCCTAAACCCGAGTCGTTTCCCAATTACTATCTTTCATTCCTGTTATATAATATATGGGACTGTTAATGTCCTCCCGTGTTATGGCATGTATACCTCTATAGTGCTAGGGACTTAAGCCATGTTCTTTTTTCTTTTTTTTGTCGGAATTCAAGCCATGTTCAAGCTCAAGCAATCTGTTTTCCAAGTATAGCAAACAATCACTCGAATGTAATTAATGAAGTAAGTTTCTCATGTGAGTTAGGAAATTGGAGGTCACAAGCTGACCTCAAGCCTCGATTAATGAAACTGTTGAATACAAGGGAAGGATGTTAAACCTAAATCCCTGATTACAAAGACCTGAAATAATATCAGAAATCTCTACAAGAAACATGTACTCAAACATGCATCAACTAACAAATAGTGCACTAATGGCTACTTCATTTGCTTTTACATAGCGGTGACATTATAGAAAAATCACTTGACATGTAACCCGATTACGTATCATGATGTCTAATAAACCAGCTTTCCTATTATGTTGCCGCCGGATAATAAACCCGACGACATTTAGTTTCATCCTGCCACGAGGAGGCAACGACCATTTGACGAAACAAAAACTTTGCCGCCCACCTAGAGCAGATGAGGCAAACGAGGTGCTTAGACCGGGTCCAAGCCCGTTTAGTTTTGCCAAAAAAAGGCAGTAGTTATTAGTACAACTACTAATAAGAAAATATAATTGAAATTGAAAAAACAAAAAATAAACCATCATAGACCCAGGCTGTAAACCCAGGCCCAAGATTCGTTAAGCCCAGAGCAAGCCCAAATCTGAAGCAAGGCCAACCCGATCCAGCCCCTTGTCTCAACCTAAGTCTAGCCGCACCAGCAACCACCCTACCACTAGCAAACCGCAGCGCCGCCGTTGCCTTCGGAGCACAACCACAACCTGAGCTCGGTCCTCCACTCAACGCCATTGTAACAACCCAACTACCACAACCCACAGACACGCCACAAGAAGCTCCCATTTCACCCTCTGCAACACCAACCAAACCAGATCTCGGATCCAACTTCGGTGATATGTCGACAGGATCTAAGTAGATCCACCCACAAACCCAAAGCCCAGAACAGATCTCACCATTGGTCCTTGCATCAAGATCTATTCAAGTCACACCCGCCACCCTTGCTTGTGCCAACGTCTCCTTCGATTGAAATCAAGAAAGCTTAGAACCGCTCCACCATGCCCAGACACCATAACTAACTCCTTTATTGGTCTCCCGCTCAGTGGCACTCAACCAGCGCCGATGAGGCCGAAGGCCCATGCCTGCACTGCCGCGCAGTCGGACAAGAATGGGTGAATCTATCGCTTTGTTTTCAGGCGCGTTCTCTCTCTCGTAGCCAATAACTTCAAGGTTACATAGGTTTTGGAAGATGACGCAATCAAAAGTATTGGGGTTCACTATTTATGAACCTATGAAAGATAAATTTAAAATCCACCTAAAAATAAGAGTAAACTCTTAGATTTTGATTGATAATAATATGAATGATTGATAATTATAATATAGACACCTTAATTAAGACTTTTCAAGTTCCTAACTTCAAAAAAGCGCTTCGATATTCCGGAGCAGAGCATATTAAGCCTTAGGACCTCGTGTATTAGGGCATGTAGTGGCTGCTGCTGGTTCTCGACCAATCTCCGGTGTTGTTCTCTTCAGTGCGTGGTTGGGATTCATCACCTGCTGGTCTTTTTCTTTTCTTCCACTTCGATGGCGGATCTGTGAAGAGGTGTGTGTTGTAGGGCGGCGAGGATTCCAGTTATCTAATTGCCTCAAGTTGATTTCCGACGTTGATTTCTTCGAGGTGGACTTCGGTTGAGAGCCTCTTGGTTCAGTCACAAATGGTGTAAGGGTGGAGGCTTTTATTTCAAGGAACCCAACAACGCTCCAGCTTGTTGACAAATCTGGTTTGGGCTTGTTAAAATATCTGGTTCAGCATTAAGTAGCAACGAGCGTCCGTAATTGCGACCATGGCCTGGCGGTTTGGACGACCACCGAATTGAACCAGCGGTGACAACAGCTCTAACGAGTTTGCTGGGTGTGTTGGTTTCACGTTGGTTTGAGTCTAAGAGCAGTGGGGGTTAGGCTAGTAGGCCCACTTTCTCTCCTCTCCTTTGACTTAGGCTGATGTGAAACTGAGTCCTTAGTGGCTGGTCTCACCAAGTTCCTACACAACCTAAACAAAGAGCTTGTTCCCCATTTCAAGGGAATGGTACATAAAAATGGTCTCTAGGTCTCGATTCGATTTGTTAGATGATGGATTCCTGCAAGTATACAGGGTGGATGTAGTATAGTGAAATGGAAGAGAAGGGGTTGTCGTTCCCACGAGGATATTAGTTCAATTCAAATTATGAAATACCTAAACTAACTACACTAAAACACACAAATCACGATAACAATTTAAAGAAACAAAGAAACAATAAAATAAGTAAACAAATAATGATAAATGAATCTAGGGCGTCAGAATCAATCACTAACAATCCTATTTATGCTTTGATGCAACTAATGGATTCTATCGGATCTCTAGATGACAATTCTCGTATCTAAGTCCTTCTCAGGTACTCTAGACCATAATTTTCCTTAAGTGTATGATGCTCTCCCTCTCGGGTAAAGGTCGTATATCCTAGCTATGTAGTCTATCCTTCTCAGGTATAAATTTAACATGCAGGACTCATTACGTACTAGAAAATAAGGGAATCAAGCAAACCATTATTCTTTCTCAAGCAACAATGTAATTCACCACACTTAACCACAAGAAGCTATATAAATTATATTGCATCTCTGCTTCAAATTTATCTTCCAATTACTAAATGTAAAGCCCTAAGGTGATCAATCAAAGAACTTAAACATCAAGCATAAAATCAAACAGTGATCAAGCATTCATCATTAAGAAACTATAAATCTATTAATTAATCATCAAAAACATAAACAATCATGCTAGGGCATCATCCTAACCCTATAAAAGGTTTAACTAAACATGACTAAATAAAACATAACGAAAACATAAAAAGAACAAAAAGGTGAAAGGTGGATGAATGGATGGTCTCTGCTCCTTTAGGCATCTTCAATGTGTTCTCGAGACCTCTCTTTCATATGAAATTCGTGCTCCTTTATATAGAGAAGTTTCCTACTCATCTTTGGCTTCATATTTCCTTGTAAGATTTGGATTCAGACTCCTTTCTTGATATGGAATGGGAAAACTTTGAGATATCTCTTGTAAAACTAGGAATACATGTACTTCTTGAATCCTGATCTGCTATATTGTCCTTGAAGCTTTAGGGTTGACGGTCTTATGCCACGGAACTTGAGTTCTCCACAAATGCTTGTAATTTTCCGAGCAGATTTTCTGATCTGATCTATCTTCATTCAAATGATCATAACTCAGTCCATAAGTATCGAAATCGAGATCCGTAAATTTCTACAGAAAGTAGACTTCCGTAGCTTTCCAATGATATGAGGCTCATAGTCTGATTCGATATGAGTAATTCCTAGTAAGTCGGCGAAGTTGGATGTTCTGCTCAGGCAGATTCTGGCACTTGAGATTGTAGTCGCCTTTTAATCCTTAGTTGCTCATTTTAGCTCCTTACGACAAAAACCTACAAGAATACTAAAATAACGTAAATCTATCACAAATACGAGAATTAAACACAAATATGAAGATTAGGAGTTATATAAATATAGGATAATATGAGCACATCATTAGAGCACCTTGTTTTCGTTTTGTAGGTTATTGCTTTCTATCCTACAAATTTATAAGTCCATTTGGACATTAGGTTTTTTAGTTTTGTAAATTTTTTGTAGTTTGGTTGGCTCTTTGAGTTGTATCGGAGCTTTGCTCCATTTTGACCAGCTAGAGGATTTGTATTGGAGTTTTACTCCCGCTTGACCCATCGGTCAATATTGATATTGGTTTTTCGCCATATGATATATATCCCTTTTTTTTTTTAAATAAATTAACTTCTATCGCCTAATAATTTATACTGACAATAAAATAATAGACACACAACTTTTTTTTCTTTTTTTTTTGTAAAAGGTTTGGAACATGGCCTAACTGAGAGGTTCATCCCCACGCCTATTTCCATTTATTATAGGAAAATGTACATGAACTTTGAGGGACTCCGAACTTATGTGTAATCTGATTACTCCGGACTAGATAATCCAACAACCCGGTTCACATTTGGTTTGCAAGTGGAGCATTAGAGATGGAACTCATTCCTGCTCTTCCTTCCTCACATTTGTCCGTAAATGACTAACTTGAGCGTCGAAGAGGATTTGTCCAGATCCGTTCGGACTCCTCTCTAACCTCTGTTCGTATTTCGCAAGATCCCCCACAAACCACTTAGCGGTCAATCCATTTGCGGACAAATCTCTCCCAAACGGATTAAAACAACGACCAACTCATAATCCTCACAAACTTGTTTCCCTATTTTCCCTTATACCAACATGGTTTAACGGCTTTTAATTTTGATTTCTATAATTTAAGTTGTTTACATGGCTTTTTCGTTTTATTTTCCTTGCAACTTGATTTGCGAAAGAGAAACCCGACCCAATTACAGTTAGAACCCGAGAATCCTTTCATTTTCAGTTTGAGCAAAACCCTCTCTCGCTCAAAAACCCTAATTTGTTTTGAGAAATCAGAAAATGGCGATGATGCAGCAGTTTGGGCGCACCAAGAGTGTGACGAAGCGTTCGTCGAAATACGTGGAGGAAGCTCTCTACGTTTGGCTCTTCAAAGACGGCGGCTCCGAGGTCAGCGTCCGCCAGAAGCTCAATGAGTTCATCAAGAGCCGCAAGCGCGTCTTCAAATGGGAAGTCGGCGACACTCTCAAGAAGCTTCGCCAGCGCAAACTCTACTACCCTGCTCTCAAGGTACCCCCTAATCACCTCAATTTTCCGATCTCAAACACCTTAATTTCTAGCTAATTACACTTCGGAATGTATGCCCTGATTATTCGATGCCGTTTTGAATTTGTTTCACAGCTCCATATTAGTAGAAATGTGATTCGATTCGATGAAGCTGATCTTTTAAGTTGTTTAGTTGTTATATGTATGTGCTTTAATCTGAAATGCGAGACATAGATGCTAAGTTGTTTGTTTTATACTAAAGCTCTCGGAGACTATGGCTAAAAGAGGGATGAACAAGACCGTTAGTGATCAGGCTATACATCTCGATCTTGTTGCCAAAGCTCGAGGAATTCCTGCCGCAGAAGATTATTTCAAGAATCTTCCTGAATCGTCGAAAAATCATCTCAGTTACGGGGCGCTGCTTAACTGTTACTGTAAGGAATTGATGACTGAAGAGGCTGAGGCTCTTCTGGAGAAGATGAAGGAACTTAACCTTCCTTTGACCTCTATGCCGTATAATAGCCTTATGACGCTTTACTCAAAAACTGGGAAGCCGGAAAAGATCCCGGCTATTATACAAGAAATGAAGGGTTGCAATGTGATGCTTGATTCATATTCTTATAATGTTTGGATGCGGGCGTTAGCTGCTGTCGATGATGTTTCTGGAGTTGAAAGGGTTATTGATGAGATGAAGAGGGATGGTCGAGTTGCTAGTGATTGGACAACATATAGCAACTTAGCTTCCATCTATGTTGATGCTGGCATGCCTGAGAAGGCAGAAAATGCACTTAGAGAATTGGAGAAGAAAAACACCCACCGTGATCTTTCAGCTTTCCAATTCCTTATTACATTGTATGGTCGAACAGGGAACCTGCTTGAAGTACACAGGGTATGGCGTTCCTTGAGGCTTGCTTTCCCTAAAACTGCAAACATAAGTTATCTGAATATGATCCAGGTCTTGGTTAACTTGAGAGACTTACCAGGTGCAGAGAAATGTTTCAGGGAATGGGAATCTCGATGCTCAACCTATGATATTCGGGTAGCAAATGTTCTCATTGGAGCTTATGCTAAGGAGGGCATGCTAGAGAAGGCTAAGGTGCTTAAGGAACAGGCTCGTAGGAGAGGAGCCAAGCCTAGTGCAAAAACCTGGGAGATCTTTGTGGACTGTTATTTAAAGAATGCAGAATATGACTTGGCAGTTGAGTCTGTTGCCAATGCAATCTCTATTGGTAAAGGGGATGGTGGGAAGTGGGTACCATCACATGAGACCATCAAAACCTTGATGGAGCACTTTGAACAAACTAAGGATGTCGAGGGTGCAGAAGGTTTTCTGGAGATTTTGAAGAAGGCTACAGAGTCATTAGGGGCTGAGGTGTTTGAGTCACTGATTAAAACTTACGCCGCAGCTGGAAAGACAACTCCAGCCATGCGTCATCGATTGAAAATGGAGAATGTGGAGGTTAGTGAAGCCAGCAAAAAGTTGCTCGAGTCCATTTGTGTGGAGTGAGTTTTGTTTGTCTTTTGTCTCCCAATTTTTGATTCAGAATTTTTAGTTTCTGGAAAAGCCCATTTTCAATGGTGTCTGTACTTGGGGTTTTATTTGTTCTGATAATAAATGAACCTTTCAAGTACTAAGGTTAGCTTTTCTTTTCTACATTATTAGCATGAGTACGATTTGTTTACAATTGAAAGCATGAGTTTTTTTCCTATCCCACCTAAGCTCAAGGTTTTCTTGGGATCTTTTGTGCATGGTAAGCTCCTGGCTAGTGAGCAACGTTTTAGAAGAAATACTGCTGTGATCCCTTCTGTAAATTCTGTTATGTAACCATAAGTCTATGCTCCATTTGTTTTGTTATTTGGTGACTGTAAAAGCGAAGCAGGTATGACAAGCTTTAACCCTCAGCTTAAGCTTTCTAAATACTTTAAAAATGCTTGGAATAGCCACAGATCCTATCCTAGCAAACTTGGAGCCAAAAAACAATACTTTATGAAGCCGTTGAATTGAAATGTCTTATTTTTTCTTCTTCTTTCTTTCGGCTGCTGGTTTATATGGAAAGGAGGTGCAAGAGTGTTTTTGACCTTTATCTATGCTTACAATATAACCACATCATCTCCGCTTATGCTAATGAATGGAATCATGCTAATGCTAATTCTGTTGCTCATAAATGTGTGCAAACTGAGCATCTCTGTCGGTGTGAGCCACCCTTTGAGTTAAATGCTTGATAGATTAAGATGATGTACTGCACTAATTGGTGCAGGTGGTGTCATTAGAGATAGTTCTGGATCTTGATATAGTGGTTTTATGCTTTATAAGTTTATATTGATGCTGGGTACGTTTTACATTTCAGCCTGGGGGTAGTTACAGAAACAATATTAATCTTCAGGTGGGAACAGATTCTTCACTCTTGGTTAATTTTTTTTTTTAGTAGAAAAGAACAACAATTAGAGTTGTGCCTCAAAGGCAACCAATTTGCATAGTCTAAAAGGGGGACCTTATTTGGCTCTCCCTACCGTCCCACACAATCCTTCATGCCCTAATGGCTGGAAGCATGATTTTCCTAGGCTTGTGCCGTGTGTTGGAAACACATTCATGCCATGATGGATAACCAATCCATCTATCTTAGTTTGCCAATCTCCATAGCCTTAAGCCTTCCTCTCCGTGGTCGGACCGGACTTGTATTTATAGACCTTGTTTCATGGCAGCCCCCACAATCCGGCCAGGCCTTCACGCTGACACCGCGGAGAAACTATAAGCTTGTGCTCCAGCTGCGGATGACAAGCTAGCACCAAAGAGAGACCTACTTACATTCCTTGTTACGAAATTGAGTGCCCCCTCCCCTGTACTATACTATATTGTCCATATTTTTGGTGATTAAGAAGAACTAGGTGAATGAATCGAAGCTGAGATCATTCGATCTCTGTCAATAAACTATAACTAAGATGTCAACTTTTCAGGGTCACTCTTTAATTCAGGGTACATTTGCACACAGAGTTCCACTATATTTTGCAAGCTCACTAAAAAGTAAAACCTGATGCATGTCAACTTTGTATGCATTCTTGATTTCTTTCAATACAGGGTACATGCCATATAGAAAACTAGCCGGAGAGCGGCAGAGTTTGTTAAAGTGGCACTGATTTTCTACTACAAGAAGTGAAGACTACGAATCTACTTCATCAAATAGCCCTTCAACACTTGGATCAAGATAAAAAACAGTTGCTGCCATATAGCAAAGAGCAATCAAGCTCGATATCATAGATTGATTACATGTAGTGACACATAGTGCATGATCATACGAATAACAAAACAACTATGAAAACAACATAACTCCTACCTAGATTGGTTGCACGGTGTAGGACCAGAATCCCATCTTCCTGCTGTAGGACAATCCCAAGGCCAGTGGCTACCAAGTTCATCACAAACGGTACACTCCGGCTGAGCAGGTATGTATGCACCACTGCTACAATTCTCAGTCATACACCAACAAAGCTTTACAAATCCCTCCTCCAGAGGAGGATGATCATCGCCAGAGATAGTCATAATTATCATGCCCTATAAGGAGGTGCCTCTATTAATTGGGCATTATTGCATAGCTTCCATACGATAGACCTAGAAAATTAAGGAAAAGAAATTGTCAATGAAAACTATCTAATAATTCTGATATTTTGGTAATTTAACGTACCCACAAAATCTAATGTTAGGTGTATGAAAAAAGAGATGTGTATCTAATATTTTGCGTAATTTGTGAATAAAATTTCTCACAAGTTTATCATTGGAGTGATTTTATTTGCACATATCAAATTGTTTAATACACATCCCACATTTTTGTAATTTTTCAAATTCCTTTATAAGCCCTCTTCCGAACTTAACCTAAGATGAGCAAAGTACGTATTCAAAGTATTTCTTCAAGATATGCTCAAACTAATCTATATACATTACAACATAGAGATATTGTCCATATTTCACCAAGAACTGTCATGCACTTCAAATACAAAACCATCTTGCACGATTTGAAAGATGATCCTTGTAGTCTTTTCTCTTGAATTGGATGATAATTGATGATTGCATCTATTGATCTAGCAATTAATATATGAGCGACCAAGGTGGTGCTGGGTGTTGTAAAAATTGAGAATGGTGAGGAGCGTATAAGTGAGCGGGGTGAAGAAGAAAGAAAAATAGGCACAAAGGGCAAAAGAGGAAAATATTGGGAAGGTTGGCAAAAAGGTTATGAGAGGTGTGTATTGAGAATTTAAGAATGTGTTAATAAAATTTCTCTTATCATTCTTATCAATATATATATATATACACACACACACATGGACGGAGCCGTTCAGAAGCGGACGTTCGCACGGTCCTTAAAGTGTGGACGTCCCTCCGTTCTCCACCCTCCGGCACCGACGACGGCGCACCTCCACCCCAGAAGACTCCAGTAGCATCCTCGATCACTTTCCCTCACCGACGAGTCCGTTCTTTTCCAGTTTTTCGGCGAGAACGATCTTGTTTGAAGTTTTTGGTGATCTCGCCGGAAAACTGGAAAAGAACGGACTTGTCGGGGAGGGAAAATGGTTGGGGACACTGCTAGAGTCTTCTGGGGTGGAGGCGCGTCGTCGCCGGCGCCGAAGGGTGGAGAACGGACCGACGTCAGCACTTTAAGGCCGGTGCGGACGTCCGCTCCTCATCCGGCCTATATATATATA
>NC_020494.1:7303538-7304313 GCF_000184155.1 Fragaria vesca subsp. vesca
TGAGGGATCCATTTTTTTGTTTATTTCTAGGGATAAGGTATTTGACAAACTTCCCGATTACAAAATCACATCTCCACTGTTCAGTTTATAGGTGTATATGAGTAAATCACTTCTGTAAATTTTCAGAAAATTTGGTGATCGTTAAGTCATCCAAATGTTTGATTTATTTTTAATGTTCTTGAACGGTGTAGATTTGATAGAAGTTTTTTGTTTTAATCTCAGTCATCAAAACCCATTAAAAAACAGATCTAATGATGTGGGCCTATCCCTAAAAGTAACAAAAAATAGGGATCCCTCATTAGAAGGGCCCTGTATATATATAAATACAAGGATTATCAGGTGCAGACGTCCGTACGGGTTTTCCGTACGGATTTCCATCGTTTCTCCACCATTCCAGCACCGGCGACGCTGTTTCTTCTCCCCGACATGATCCCAGACCTCCCCCAACGGTGTTGGAATGAAGAAGATGGCCGGAGAGATCGCGATCGGAGGTCCACCATGATCGGTTGTGAAGTTCTGAGTGAGATTGCTGCACAGACCTCCGATCGCGATCTCTCCGGCCTTCTTCTTCATTCCAACACCGTCGGGGGAGGTCTGGGATCACGCCGGGGAGAAGAAACGGCGTCGCCGGCGTTAGAATGGTGGAGAAACGGCAGAAATCCGTACGGAAAACCCGTACGGACATCCGCACCGCCTTAAAGTGCAGATGTCCCTCCGTTCGCCATCGTACGGCGCCGACGAGGGCGCGCCTCCACCTTAGCAGACTCCAGCAGCG
>NC_020494.1:7304333-7311775 GCF_000184155.1 Fragaria vesca subsp. vesca
CCTACTATATATATATATATATATAAACTGTTAATGCAATTAACTACTCCTTAATTTTAGGTGATTTTGTGACAACGTTCAAATTTATAAGGATAGAAGGCTAGTATTTGATAAATATAGGTGCCTAAATCAAATAGGATACAAGTTGTAAGTAAATTAAGTGGAACTAGGTATCTCCTAAAATCAAAATAAATAAGGAAAACAAAACCGTAGAATAATACCATCAGATTTTAAGCTCCCCTCTATGCCATTAAGTTTCAGTATAAAAAGAAGTATAACGGAGATGAATTTCTAGAGTCTCAAACAAAACCTGAAAACCCTATAAAACGTACGTCGATAGTATTGAAGTACTCCAAGACTCCAAGAGCTAGCCATCAATGGATTCTCCGAGTACTGGATCGTCTCCCTCATCAATATTGCCAGCTGGGACAACAACAATTCAAGCAACTCATCAAGTAGTCCCTTCCTGTCCAAACCATGAAACCCTAGATCCAAATAAGGCCGGAGAATCATCGGAAATCTTTTGTGGACTTTGTCTTGAAAGGCAAGAAACCGATAAGACGTTCACGGTGGAGAGCTGTAAACACTCGTTTTGCTCCGGCTGCATAAACAGACATGTCTCCTCAAAGATCAAAGAAGGAAAACACATCGTTTCTTGCCCTGGATTGGAGGACTGTAAATCAGTCATAGAACTCGAAGCATGTTCCTCAATACTCCCCAAATCCATAGCGGAAAAGTGGAACGAATCCCTCTTTGAAGCTCTTATGAAGGAGCAGCAGTGGAAGATGTGTCCCAAGTGCACCTCTTATGTGGAGAAGACTCGAGGTTGTTTGCGCATTACTTGCAGGTCAGTAATTTATTTATAAATATGTTAAACCTATGAATGAGTACTTGTTGGGAGCAGCCAAATTAACTTTGAACTAAAATTGAAGTCTACAAGACATAATCGATGCACTGGAGTGGGATGGAGTTTGAACATGTTGATGATTTATTGCTCTGATTGATTTTGACATCAAATTTAAATGAATAATCAGTCAGACCCTCATAGGTTAATGTGGTTAGGATCTACCTCGAACTCATGATATCATTAAACAGAATGATTGTGGTTTCAGGTGCGATTTTCAGTTCTGCTATTGGTGTGGAGAAGAATGGACAGAGGACCATCGTGTTAGTTGCCAGAAAGATGAAGGGGATCAAGAAGAAGAGGACTGAATATATAATTCTGTCATGGTTACAGAATGGATATGTGGAAAGATTTATATATATTTAGGAACCATTCTTGTAATTGTTTAGTTTCTTAATGTTTCTTGAGCAAATCACCTCCTTCAGCTCTTTGAGGCTTTCAACCGAATTATAACAATCCAAGACCTAACGTACAAGACTTTTCTTAGAACTAAAGCCTTCACTAGCATTTACAACCCATTACCAGGTATCAAGTTGCACCCTCTTTGGTAAGAAATGTTAAATTCAAAAGAGATTACATCGATCAAGTCAATTAATTATGCAATATCTTACATATATAGTCCCTGCAGTGTGTGCTCCTTAACTTTTACTGGTTTGTTTCAAATGTATCAATTGGTTCTTTCTGTATGACAGGGCTGCATGGAGATGGATAACTTGTATATATATTCTGTTACGTACTACCTCCACTTCCAAAGGAAAGTCCATTAACTTGTATCAAAATGAAATGCAGCACTACCTTCCAATTAAAGACTCCTTGTCCTTTCAGAGTTTACTTTCGAATTCACAGCTACAAATCAAACATTTTGTGGTAGGATTAATTTATCTTTGCATCGGGGTTGCAGAACCAGAAGGCTAATTCACCCACCTGATATTTAACCCTGCTTCCTTTCTATCCAGAAATGTAGCTAGCTAAGAAAAGAGCAATTTACACTAACACAAAGCTAAACTGTATAGTACTACAGCTGCTACCTTCAATTTTCGGCTTCAACTTTCGCTCAAATTTCTAAACATTATGACAAACATATATAAATTGTTAGAAGACATGAAAATCAAATTTTGCAGTGATGGTTTCCCAAAATTTGTTCTAAACATTATGACAAACATATATAAATTGTTAGAAGACATGAAAATCAAATTTTGCAGTGATGGTTTCCCAAAATTTGAAATCCATAAAGACATGAAAGCCAAGAGAGAACACCCGGCTCAAAGCTCATAGCTTTCCCACCTCGAAAAACCTCTCGTGGTTTCAACTTGAGTAAATATCGAAGGTTCCATGACTTCCATCTAAACATACAACTAAGCATAGGTTCGCCAAAGAACGCTGCTTATAGGTTCCTTAAGCAGCGCAAGTAATTAGAATACCAAACCTGTGTACCAAGCATGACTGCTTGGGACTGAGATTCTGTGTCATTCAAATGTTTATCCCTGCGTGATTTCCACACAAACCACAGCTTAACAAGCAACTGTCAAAAAAGTGAAGGCATATATACAGTTGCTCTAGGCAATGAGTTTCTTATATATATGTCTTATGTTATAGCCTAACGTCTGTCTTTCTTTATTTCTGAGTTACTTCCTTTAGGAACCACATGCACCAAGTAATGTGTATAGATTTGCAGATTGCAATCATTTGTGCGGAAATTCAAGTCCAACTATATATCTAGATCAATTTGTACATATCTGCTCGCACGATGTCATACATTTTGTATACATGCTTGCTAGCATTGGTGCCAACGTACTCTGAGTGCCCTCTCTCCTATACTTTACTACTATCCAGAGTATCTTCCATCACATATAGTTGCACGATAATTGGCGCATCTATATAACTGAAATCTTTAAAGCTTAGAGGCAATGTTGTTGGATTATAAATCAAGCACAGTAACTTGGTAACCGGTGTTTGAATGCTGCATTTGCATCAGATTCCTCATGCCACTTCTAAGTCGATATTATTGGTACCATGCATACATCTCTTGAGTGCTGCAACATAGAGAAAGCAGTTTGCTCCAGCTGCGGATGACAAGCACGTACCGGAGAG
The DNA here is from genome assembly GCF_000184155.1 of Fragaria vesca subsp. vesca. Lineage (NCBI taxonomy): Eukaryota > Viridiplantae > Streptophyta > Magnoliopsida > Rosales > Rosaceae > Fragaria > Fragaria vesca. Next base: position 7,307,329 of record NC_020494.1, read on the forward strand.
AGACCTAGCTACTTATGTACCTTGATATGAAATTGCAGTTACCAGAGATCGAGTTGCATCCATCAGCGATTTTACAGAACATATATAAGAAGGGATTTGAGCGTCCCCCTCCTCTGTACTACTATACTATATTTTCCATCTTTTTGGGGATTAAGAAGAACTAGGTGCATGAATCCAAGATCGCTCGACCTGTCTGTCAATAAACTAAAATTAATATGCCAACTCTTTAACTCAGGGTACATTTGCACACAAAGTTCCACTATTTTGCAAGCTCACTAAAACTGATGCATGTCAACTTTGTATGCATACTTGATTTCTTTCAATACAGGGTACAATGCCGAGCACAAGGTTTTCAGCGGCTAATAGCTCTGTTAACCAAGAATCCCATTATCCCAGTAGCAATTAAGCAACAGGTCAAGGATCAAAATTGGGTATATTAATACTACAAAATTAAAAAGAACAATCAGTCTTAAAATGCAATATATCCCCACTGCTCTTCATTGCAACTGGAAGGATCTATACAGATCAACATACAGAACTAGCCGGAGAGCGGCCCAATTAATTAAAGTTGCACTCGTTTTCTACTACAAGTACAGACTACGAATCAACTTCATCAAACAATGACCATACAGCAAACCTCTGCGGAAATCTCTGAAGAAATAATGAGGAATTTTCCACTCGCAGTTCGCTGATGGGCTAACTGAGTACTCTCCTTGTCAAGTTTGTGCATAAGCTTGTGAGGGAGCACCAAAGGCACCCAAGGGGAGCATCCAAAGGCTCGAGTCTAGGATAAATAGAGCGACCATATCCCTCTATGTATCCGTTCTGCTTCACTGGTGAGAAAATTATAGAAAGAGGAAGGACCTGCTATTCTAAAGAAGCTAGCTGGGAAACAACCCAGTAAACCTAGACAAGCAGAGAGATGTTTCCAAGTCTGAATAAGCTCATGGATCCTAAGTTCATATTTTATAGCTTCCATTCCAGACTTCACAAGCAAATGGGTAACCCACAGTAGGTATATACAGACTAAACATAGCCACCATGGCTGTACCAACACACAAACAAGCCCAGCTAGCTAACCAAGAGGGAGGAGTAGCTAACTCGCATACATAAACCTGATCTACATCCCTGATTTCACTGAAATTTTTTCCTTCCGAACAGAACCAAAAGACCATTCGTTTATCAATGAACAATGATGATCGGAATCCAGAACCCTGATCTCAGATCAGGTTTGCTGCTAAATCACTTCACCCAATGCCCACCTTTTACCATTTATTTCCCTTTCTAGGAGGGTAAATAAATCACCCAAATTCATTTTTTTTTCCTAAAAAGAGAAAGAACAATAAATAGGGAAACCTTACTTCAAATACCATACCCCCAGAGGAAACTCTCTCTCTCTCTCTCTCTCTCTCTCTCTCTAAACAGTCGACAAGACAGACGCAGCTCAGTCTAGTTTCTCTAACGGTCTAACTAACACCTCAGTTCAGCTCCTTCCCTTCTACTTTTCCTCAAAGCCATCGTCTTATTTAGTCATTGACTTCTATTGAGCTAGCGTAGCTTTTCATCCTCTGTAATTTATTCCCATTCAACTTGATATTTCTCAATTGTTTCCTTCTTTCATTCCAGAAATTGTTTTCTTCCTTAATTTCTCAATTGATTGTTTCTTGAGATTCTTCTTCTTCTGCTCGTTTCTTTCTATCTGGGTTTTTAGGGTACCTGGAGTTTTCTGCGCCGTCATAATTGGTTTGGCCTGGAGAATTGGAATTCCAAATTCCTCAGCTCATAATTTGAACTGGGTTTTTTGTTCCTACCATACTATGCAACCTCACCAGAAAAACCCAGCTGGGGATTCGCAACCTCTGCCCCCACAGCCACAATTAGCGTCAAATGCTCAACCCGATAAGCATCCTTTCTCTATAAGGTGATTATTTGATTTCTAGTTTCGTTTTTTTTATTCTATTTCATGATTCTTGCTATGTTTTGCTGGTTGTTTTCATGTGTAAATTGTAATTGTAGAGTTACATCTTGATTTATTCAATTGCTTTTGCTACTGTCTTGAAATTTCGAATTCTGAGTAGGATAATATTTCTAGGTTCTGCTTTGCATGACACATTTTGTCTCAGCATTCAATTTATTAGGGCTGCGATCTGAATTCCAATGCTACTTCAATTCCATCCAATGAACTTTTCGCTACTGAAATTCATGGCTGGTGTTGTTTTGTTGTTGAGCATTCTTATTGTTCTTTTCAGTCTTGAAGTTCCTACTATTACGACTGTGCTATGTCAAGTAATGAGTTGCTATTCATTTACCTTGGATTATTTGCTGCAATGCACCTACCTAGTTGCTAAATAGTTCTATTTTCAGACAGCATGTTCTTGCTTGTCGTCAGAGAGATGTCATTTCCAACTGGCCATTCCCAAAGCAATACTTGCATCTGTGTCTCAGTCACGGGATCAAGGAGGTGTTGCCACCCCTTGAATCCCATAAATCAGCTCTGCAGTCAATTAAAGGAGTTATAAGTTTGCATTGTGCTCAGCAAGAAGATAAGGATGGTGGTCTCTTTCGGAACAAATCATTGGATACTGTTGTGCAAGAGAATGAATGTGAATGTGTATTGAACACTGAGCCTTCATTATCAGAACTTTCAATCCAGTATTGCCCTTCCTCTCCCTCTAATAGAATTCACGATCATGAAGAAAATGAGTCTAGTTTAAGTCCTGAAGTTGCTTCCAGTTCCATTATCATATGCTCAACAGACCAGCCTTCAGCTACAGTACCAAGCTCACAAAACAAAAATAGTTTTAGTCCCCATGTTGCTTCCAGTTCCAGTGTCATAGTTTCAACAGATCAACCTTCAACTTCAATACAAACTACAACTACATTGAGTTCTATCAGAAAGATGAGTCGTAAGGAAAGGCGACGTAATGGTAAGCAGAAGAAGCGGACGATGGCTGCTATTTTAGATGTAGCTAAGCCATCTACATTAGAGGATCTTCTTAGAATTAAAAGATTGTGCTGTGTTTCAAGCGACCCTCTTGAACTGGGGGGAGAAACAACAGAAAGAACAGAATGTATCAACGATGATGAGAATAATTGTGAATCTGACCTAACCAAGGATTACTCCAGTGAAAAAGTTGAGAGAGATTGTGAAGCAGCTAATCTCAGTATGCAATCCAGACAAAGGTTGGTGGTGAAGTTCAATTTTAGCGGATGTGAATCTAATGTCTAAAGCAAGAACCAATACAAATTGAACTACTATAGATGGAGGTACTGTCTCGGCTTGATTATCTTTCTTCTATAACTGACTATAGTCACTCACAAATTTTTAAGATTTAAGTAACAATTTTAAAGCATTAGATGTAGGGTTGCAATCACTAAAACTCTTCTCTTTCTTTTGTTTTTATTTGTTTTTTGTTTTTTGTTTTTTTTTTTTTTTTTTGTAGAAGATACAATCAATTACACTCTGCATTGCATGTTATGAATACAGCAAGAATGAGTGCTCATTGTGAGATATAAACTGATAATGTCTTCAGATATAGTTCTACAGAATGTGTTTGGTCTTTATTTGACATGTTTGTGGTTAATAGAAATGTTTAATTTTGGATCTGAGTAGTCACTATTTTAGCTTCTGTGGGTATGAGAAGTACTTCCATCTTGTACATGCAATAAGTGATCTGTGTTTTTTTTTTAAAAAAGGCAGTCAAGTACTGGTAGGTTTATGTTTTAGAGGGCTTAAATTCATATTAACAGATGTTTGGTTCTGTTGAAATATTGCCCAAAATTTGGAAACGAGGTTGCTTGCTTTTTGAGATGGAGGTCAACATGCATAATGCTTTGATCCTTATTAAATTTCAATAGACCTAAACTATGACTTGTCCAAATATATATAAGCTCCTCTATAGTAAGGATCAAAATGCAATTCTTATTAACTATATGAAGCTTAACTTTTTTTTCTTTTTTTTTTCTGCATATGCAATACATCGTTCATATCAAATATAATTTTAGTTTGATCAATCCAACATTTTTTTTGTTGAACTGATCAGTACAAGTATATAAAAGCTTCAATAGAGTTATCTACTAATTCTTAATTCCTTCTCGCTGAAGAAAACATTCGGTCATAGAAAGAATTGTGATACACTAAATCATCTTCAAGGTCTCCTTATTTAAGTTTTGTTAAAATTGTGCTTGTGGTTTTTGACAGTTTCACGTGGAAAGTTAGATTTGTTGGCTGCGTTGGATCATTGATGAAGGCAGTGGCTTACTATTTTCTTTTTTACGCCAACAATTCTAAAGATCCTGAACAATCCCCAGCAGGATGATAAAAGCAAAAGAAAGGTGGTTGATGCTTGCTGAAGAGAGAAGAGAGAGACACAGAGACAGAGAGAGCTAGCATTTACCNCTCTCGAGTCTTCTTATATTGTATGAGGAGGATATTTCATCGGATTTA
>NC_020494.1:7312074-7381668 GCF_000184155.1 Fragaria vesca subsp. vesca
TTCTTTTTTTTTTTTTTTCCTGAGGTAGAAAAGGTCAGCCCTTTATTGATAAAATGGAAAATTACATACGACAACATTAGCTGCAGTGACAGCTAGTAAAAACGAGGGTGAAGAAAAACGTTCCTGCACTAGAGAGCTAGCATGCGCAGCCATTAGATGTGCTGCCTCGTTAGCATTTCTTCTAGTATGAACAATCTGCATATTAGGATGAGATACCAAAATGGAGCTTAAGTCATCATAAAGTCGTCCCAACAGGGAGGTATTGATTTCCTCTGATCTACACAATTGTTGCTGCACCATCTCTGAGTCAGTTTCAATTACAGCAGCTACAGAAGTTCTCTGATAGCGGTAAATGATTTAACAGAAATACTTGAGAGCCCATTTACCATATTAAGATAAGGTGAATATTGATATTAATATTTCAATAGGGTGTTGCTAAATGTACCTAGAAAATAACTGAGTAGACCCAACATCATTTTCAAACCCATTAAAATTTTATAATTTCCAATTATACCCTTACTGTGATGAAACCCAGCAAAACATTTCAAATGCTACCCAGCAAACCCAATCGATCCTAATCGGAAAAAAAAAAAAAAAAAAAAAAAAAAAACAAGCAATATATCTCCAACAAAACCCAACAAAGAAAACAAATTAGTTCCTTAATTGTGTTGTATTGAAAACTTGCAATTGACAATTTCAAGGAGATGCATTCATGCATATTGACATTTCAGTTCGAATCTTGAAACTAGACATACAAGTTGACAGACCCTTCGTTGGTACCCTAATCCACCAAGCTCCAGCCTTATACTTTCTGGGCACCAGTATACATACATAAAGTCGGTCTTCAATTAATCTACAATGAGAAGTTTAAATTCTGTGTCGATCTTCAATTAATCAACAATGAGAAGTTTAAATTCGGAACTCTTCCTTTATAAGAGCTAATTCTGGCTTCCGTCTTTGCAACCATCACGACAGCCACTCTGTGCCAAAATCAAGTTTAGAACCCAACCATATCAGCAGCAGTGGTAATCGTGTATTTCTCGTCGAGGGCTTTTGGGTTTATGAACGTACTTAAGGGTATTATTGGAATGTTGCTGGGTGTGGATAGAAATTGGATGATTTTGCTGGGTGTATAAAGTTTGCTGGGTCTACTTAGTATTTTGCTGGGTACATCTAGCAGCACCCTTATATGCCATTAAGCAAGTACCCTCATATGCCATGTACTTGAAGGAATTATGCACAAACAAGAGACAGATATAAAGATGATGAGAGTGTTTTTTAAAGAGGAGCCTCATCCATGATTCAACAAAAGCTTCCTTCGGAATTTGGAGATCCCGGATGCTTCATCGTCTCATGTATCATTGGGTTTACAAATTTTGATAATGCACTTCTAGATCTTGAAGCTAGGTATTAATCGCATGGCTTATGAAGTCTACAAAACACTTGTTTTGGAGGACATTTAACTGATCAAGATTAGATTGCAAATGGAGGATCGAAGTGTTTGTTTATCCTAGAGTTGTGATGGAGGATGCCTTGGTTAAAATTTATGAGATATTGGTACTGGCCGACCATCACAAAGACTACAAGGAGTCTAGGATCCAGAGGTAAAAAAAAAAGTAAAAAAAAAAAAGTAAATAAGAAAGAGACAAAAATATCCCAAAATGAAACCGGAGCTTAAATATCATCTACACAATTTTGTCATCCAAATGACATAAACGGGAATCGCGGAGAACACACAAGTATGAAGCTGAAACTCTAAGCGTAGCTCCGTCGGTAAGTCAAGTCCTTCCTCTCTCCACTTGTTTGTTCTGAATTCCTCGATCTTCACTAGTTTAGCCTTCGAAAAAGAAGAGGGAGAGCTAGAATGAAATTTTGCCATTCGATTTTGAATGGGTGAGTCTTGATTCTACTTGTTTTGCTTGATTCTTACTGTTTTCAGTACATTCTTGTCTTGTGATTATGAGGTTTCTATCATATATTTATGAGATTTGAATCTCATCCTTGAGAGTTGGGGTTTTCTGCCAATATCCTTCATTCTTAGTTGTTGTCGACTTAGTGGTGTAAGGCTTCTATGCTTCTTTGCTTTTCCAATGCACCACTCATTCTGTGAGCTCTTTCGTCTCTGATAATGCTTAGCTGAGGTCTCAGTGACATCAAGTATGAAAGTAATATCACTAATATGATACACATTGACCTTAAACAATAAGCTTATACCTTCACTAATAGATGGAACCATTTTTACCCTTTTCGTTATAATGATCAGGACATTCTTTAGACAGAGGTTTTCTTTTCCTTTGTTTTGCTTCTTGTATAAGTGGAACTTGAAAACTCGGTGATTGAGCAATGCCTGGGATTTTAGCTTAAGAGCCAGAAGTGATTTCACATTATCTGTAGGTGTAAGCTTAGTGTTTGTTTCATTGCTAATGGTACATGTGAATTTCTATTTAACAGAAGGTTCCTCTATGGACAAGGATTACCTGTGGGGGTGTAAGTACAGTGAATTGAAAGTAATTTGAAATGATGCCAAATGGAGTTCTTACTATGTAGATTTTGTATATTATTATCTCTTTCTAAATCTGTTTAATGCTGTTTTTACGTTTTCCATTTAAACATGTCAGTTCCCTAGGCACAGTACTATTTCCACTTTTTTTTTGGTCAATTGTACTATTTCCACTTTGAATGGTATGTTTGCTATAATCCTTAAGTTGATGCAGGAATTGTCAACCATTTTCCTAGCTTGGTGTTTATATATAGGTTTTTCCATCTGTTAAATTGCATAACCTTGGTTATTGTTTATGGGTATAGGAAGATGACAATGAAGATGATAACAAAATGTTGTAACAAGATTTAGTACACTGTCATCTATGGTAAATAAATGAGTGGCTGCATAAGACACAATTGTATGATGACAGCTTTGCTTCATCCCAGTCATGAGAAACCATTATGGAGAAGTGCTTTGGGTTACTATCATGTGCACCATGCGAGACTGATGACGTTATTGTTACACCCAGCAGAGTCTCCCAGAGAAATAGATTAGTGTAGGATAGAAAGCTTCTGATTGCATGATATGGCGTTGTTGTTGCCTTTCTCATCGCAAAACTTTTTGCCCATTGCTTCTTTCCGTTCTGACTTCCTTCCTTGGAATCCTCACTTATTTGAAGTCAGCAGAAATCATAAAAACATCAGTAAAACCAAAAACATCTCTTTTCCAATTTCTTGCTCATCTGTTAAAACTGTCCGTAGTCCTTCACTAGACAGGCATATTGTGAAACAGAACAAGATTCGGTTTGTCCTAAAACTACAAACACTGCTCCTTTCCAAACCAAAATGCTATATTCCACTTCAGATTCTTAATAAATGTCGATCCTACCTTTCCCTACCAAAGCCCCGGTCCATCCTTTCGATGATCCATCGTTACCCTACCATTTTTGAAGTCTTCTCAATTCCTACAGCACCTATGCCATTCAATGCATCTAAGTCATTATCACAACTCTGTGTCCGTCTAACCCCAGCTGCGGCTGCCCTTGCTGCTGAGGAATCAAGTCTAAGATCAGCCATCTCTGATTCCTTGGCTACCAAACTCCAGAAACTTCTTATGCTTTCTTCTCATCATCGGCTAGTTCTGTCAAAGTTGGTTCACCTTGGTCCTGATCTTGGTCTTCACCCTAACTTTCGGTCTCGTCTCTGCAATGACCATCCAGAAAAATTCAAGACTATAGATACCTCTTATGGTCGTGCACTTGAGCTTGTATCCTGGGACCAAGACTTGGCAAAACCTTTGCCGTCTCTTCAAATTCAATCGCTTGGGCTGATAGTAGACAGGCCTTTAAAGTTCAAACATTTGAATCTTCGGAAGGGGCTGAATCTAAAGAGGCGACACCAAGACTTTTTGATCAGATTTAGAGAAATTCCAGATGTGTGCCCTTACAGTACCGCTGCCTTGGAAATGCCAAAAGAGTCAATTGAGGCAGAGAAAAGAGCTTGTTTGGTGGTGAGAGAAATATTAGGCATGATGGTTGAAAAGAGAACATTAGTAGACCACCTGACACATTTTAGAAAAGAGTTTGGTCTGCCCAACAAGTTGAGAGGGATGATTGTGAGGCACCCTGAGTTATTCTATGTGAGCTTGAAAGGGCAGAGGGATTCTGTCCTCTTGGTGGAGGGCTATGATGAGAATGGTTCCCTTTTAGACAAGAAGAAAGAAACTTTGGTGATAAAGGAAAAGTTGATGGAGTTGGTCAGGGAAAGCAAGAGGTTGAGAAGAGGGTGGAGGAAAGCTCACCGTAATAACACTAGGATTGATGTCTGTAATGGTGATAACAGTGACGATGATGATGATGATGATGATTATGATGATGGCTTCCAGGAGTTGTTCAAGTCTGACGATCTGGATTTGGATGACCTTGGTGGTGAGAAGATTGAGACATTAAACTACAGGGAGAATGGTCATTTTTGGACTGCAGATGATCTTAAAGGCAGAGATGGGCAACTCTTGGATCCTTGGTAGTTGGTAGAAAAGAATGCTAAAATTGTACATATCGTACCAGGACACAATCTGTCTGAAATGTTTTCTGCAGATTTGCGATAATAGCTGGATTGTTTGCCTTGTTGTATGTAGATTTAGACACTATCTTTGCATGGATCATTGACCCAAGGAGGGTAGCCCATTCAAAATGGTTAGTCTGTAGCTGTAAACTCAAAATGGTTGGTCAATAGTAAATTTGGCATGTTTATGAGCGATCTCAATATGTTTCCAATTCTTCTCTACTATTTTATAGTGTTGAATTCATAAGATTAGTCCAGAACTTCTTTTCTTTTTCTGTTGTTCAGCTAACGGAACGTTTATGAGTGTTCAATTATTGGGGATCATGTTTCTTATCTGCTTGTAGTTGATCTTGATTTCATTTCATTGAGTTAATATATCCACCATCAATGGAGGACCAAATTGAATAGATGCAAAGTTGGTCTACTGAAATGGAGTAGGAAATTTGGTACACTTCTTTGTCATTGCAATTGCGCGTGCGTAAAGATAGAATGGAAAGCGTTGCTCCTCAGATGGATCGCTTGGATGAACTGATGAACTATGGACTAGGGAGGAGATCAATGCATGGCATCAGAGATTGAAAGTAAAACGGTCGTCTTCTCTGGTGGCTAGAATTACAAGTAAAACAATATCAGCCATCTACGCCACTACAAGCAAACCTGGAACAGAAAATTTAATCAAATCCTACACCATCTACTCCACTTAACAAGTATGAAATCAAACTAATAGACAAATCCAAATTGAAAATTATATGGAAAGGAAATATCAACAGGACCTTGTGCATATTGCTTGTTCCAAATATAAGTCGAACAGAACAAACAAGTGACTAACATGTATCAATGACCATATCTATAAAGCTGGTCTCCTTGAAATCTGAAGGATGCTAGTTGCTTGCTAATAATCTGACTGAAGAAATAACCGTTTTGTGAAATAAGGAATGGCATTCGAGCTAGGTCAATACCTGGGGCAAAAATATATCCTTTCATTATTTTCCTTGAGGAGGAAGATATAGTTTGCATATAGTTCTCTTTCTCTGCAGACTAATGAGCTCCACTAAAATAGTTGATTATTATCAGAAAACAAGATCCAGAATGCATTCTGGAGCTTGATTAAACCAGAAAGACTGTGCCTATTTTCAAAGGCTATGCTAGCTAAATGACGAGCTACTGCATTACAAACTCTAGGAGTGTGACAGATTGACACTTTGCCAAGTGTTCAGGTCTATTCTAATGTCATCAATCAGTCCAGCTTTAGCTACACTACTATTCTGAGAATTGTAAATATCCACAGTTGCTTCTAGACAGTCAGACTCAGCTATCACATTACTTAAATGCATCCTCTTCAACATTTCAAGGCCTTCGATTCTTTAATGGCAAGAATTTGTATGGACTGCAAAAGCCGCCTGAATGCATCGTCTTCAACCTGTTTAGCAGAAGCCATAGAATTTGTATGGACTGCAAAAGCCGCCTGAAACTGACCTGTGTTATTCCTTAGTACAGCACCAGTGCCTCCATGTGTAATCTGTGGCAAGAAGCTGCCATCAACGTTCAATTTTAAAAAGCCATTCAAAACAGGCTTCCATGAAGCCTTAGCTCGCTTTTTCGGTTTTGCTTCCGCCTGTCTTGCTTTACGAAATTCTTCCAACCAAGAAAGGGAAGTTAACATGATACAGGTATACTTATTAGCTAGGCCAACCTTATTCCTGTTGTATATGCAAATAGGCATACTCATTTTCATTTTTAGACATTTACCGATTGTCAAAAGAAGAAGAAAAAAAAAAAAAAAAAAGTATACGCATTTACCAAGTATTCTTTTAGTCAGTACTGATAAATAAATAGGTAATCAACAGAAGGAATGTCAAGTTGCTTGTTCTGCAATGAATGCAACTTCAGTTGTTACTAGGCAGCAAACGCTTGCAATGCCGCGGGTATATCATTGATGTAGTTAAGTTTCTAACAGATTCAATTATCTGATACTTTAACCAGATATGTGTATTTACACATTTCAAATAGGCATGTACATATTCCACAAAGTAGTCAGGCTTAGCAAAAAAAAAAATATTATATATTTGATGTTAGAACCAGCGACTTAATTACTATTATCTCTTCAGAAGAGCCTTCTGCTGATTCCATCATTCAAATGCATCCTTCGTGGTGGGAAATAGTTCATTTGGCATCTGCTTTGAGGGGCTCTTACTGGAAGTCAGAAATAAGCATATCAATATGTAAGCAGTAAGCCTGTATAATAAAAATAAAAAAGAATGACAACCGTAGTTAAACCAGCATAAGGAATATTTGTAAAAGAGGCTGTGCAGATAAAGGACTAGTAGTTCTTCTAACTTTTCTAAGGACAGTAGTTATTATGATCCTAGTTTTTTTTTTTTTTAGCAAAATCAGATAGTTTACAGTAACAATAGTAGAGAATGTCTTTAAGTCCAGTGCAGTGTAGTGTAAAATTTCTATCAGAATGTCTTTAAGTTTTGTGAGCTGTAACTTTCAGTTTGAAGTCTGGTCAGACTAGTATAAGATGCTCTACAGGTGGAAGAAACTTACAGGAGAAAGATTATATATATATAGTCCTTAGTAACTGTTGGAATAAATTCAAATACACTGAACTAAAATTTGGACAGTTCAGTTACAGAAAGGAGGCCTCAAATTAATTACAAATATTCAAACAACTTGCAAAATAAAACCATAGCAACGGCTAATTGCTGATAATTCAGTCGGGGCTTTCAGCAAGCTATGCTTTCAAATTGGGTTTTTCAAACTAAATTGATTGAGGCAATAATGAATTGTGTTATATCTGTCAAGTACTCTGTCTTACTTAATGGTGAGCTTGCTACTTTCAATAATCCCAACTCGTGGTTTCAGACAAGGAGATCATCAGTTATCTCCATATATATTATAAGGGACTTAAAATGTGTCCAATTGCACCTAGTTTAAGCATTCTGTTCTTTGCAGTTGATAGTTTCATCTTTCAAGCAGCTTGTGAGGATGAGGGCCACAAAAGAAAGCTTCTAACCTTCTATATATGAACTTGCTTCAGGGCAGAAAATTAATTATCAGAAAAGTAGTGTTGTGTTTAGCAGAAACGTTCACCCTGATTTGCAGCACACGGTAGCTTCTATTTTGGAAGTGAATATGGTCGCAGAGCATGATAGGTACTAGGGTTTGCCTATGAGACTTGGTAAATCCAAGACTGCAATATCTGCATACATGAAAGAAAAGTTGATGTAGAACGAGAATGGGATAAATTTAGACAGAAAAAAATAAAAGTAAGGAAGCGGCGAATAATCAGAAAGAATGATTTAAAGATCGGTAATTCTCGTATCATGAGGTTGCTAGCCGCTGGAATATTCAAGAAGATGTTGTTTTGGACTTTTCGGGTTTGTTGCGCAAAATCTGTTAAATCTGATTTGGAGTAATTTTTGGCCAGAACGTCCGTTTGGGACGCATGAGACCTTTCCGGAATGGGAACAACGGGATCTACAAGACTCATTTTAGTGATCCCTGTCAGATTTAGGCAAAAAGATATCGTTTTATATATCCGATTCGGCATTTAATATTATTTTAGGTTTTTAGTTTATTTTGGATTTTGCTTTCTTTTAACCTATGGGCTTTTAGGCTTGGTTGTTAGTTGCCCTAGGGTTTAGTTTCTCCTATATAAGGACCCTTAATCGGTTGTAGTCGTCAGCTTTCATATTAATAAAAACTCTTGAGTTTATCTCAATTTTCTGGTGGATTCCAAATGCTCTCGTGGATTCGAGAAAACCAGACTTGTGGATTCAAGTCGCCGTTGGTGGATTCCAACGTTTATATTTCCGCTGCATCAAAAGTTGTCAAGGAAGCTCATCTATTGGAAGCCTAAATTATTAAGTTCTTCTGGAAAAGTACCTCATTAAGGATGTGGCTCAAAGAATGCCTTGCTTCTTGCCGAAGGCTCTGTGTGATGATAGTCCCCAACTCTAGCTGTGCTAAAAAAAAATTAGGGTTGATACAGAAAGTAAGACAAAGATTCATTGGAGGAGCTGGAAGAGATTGTTCTTGACTAAACATGAGTGCTTTCGGTTTTAAAAAATCTCTATGTTTATAAACTTGGAATAGCAAAAATAGTTGGGAACATTGTTACAAGTCCAAACTCCCTCATTCCGTATACTTAGAGCTACAAATCACCCAAATTGCTCTTTTGGGAAGCTGATGTGGCTGAATCACCCTCTTCTTGGCGCATGATCATCCAAAGGTAGACCAATTCTATTTTCTAGTGTGCAATGGCAAACAGAAGATGGCAAAAAATTGAACATTTGGAATAATAATGAGATTCTAGACTATCAAAAGCTATTTAATTCAAAGCCTGCAAACTGTGGGCTTGAGTTAGTGTCTGATTTGATTACTGAAGAAAAAAGTTTGCACGGAGAGCCTGCTACAACAAAAAGGATATCAGGGTAACCTGAGTTGCATTTCTTGTTTACATATATATATGAAGATAGTGTTCATTTGTTTTTCTGAGTGGTCTACTCATCGAAAAGAAAAAGGGAATAGGTTACTAGCTTAATACGTACGTACGTGTCTTGTAACTAGCTAAGATTTAGCTAGGTTTTCTGAAGCTGAAGATTCCGATCCGTAGTGTTATAAATATACGAATACTGTTAGGTGTACACTCCATCATCTCACCAAGAAATTAAAAACTGTTCAAGAAGACAAGAAACAAATATCAAATATGTGTATGGCATTTCCAACGATTTCTTAAGGATTTGATATAGTACGTAGTGGTGCATGCATGCAACCTAGAGATATGATGGGCATGCGTGTGGGATGACGTCGTGCATGCGATGACTCCCTAGCTAGAGTAATTATTCACACAAACATCATCGATTAAGCTCAAGAATATGGATGGTGTTGATTGATCCTTATTTACGTTCGTGTGTAGTGTAGCTCCACTGCCTCCACAAGGTTGATTAGTTATCAATTCACTACGTTTAACCGGACTCTACGTACGTGTGCACGTAACTAATTTTCCAGTCTTCTCCCACCTGGATTAGGTTCTCCCTCCTGGATTAGGTTTACCTAGCTAGCCTTCATTATCTATAAATATGAAGGAATTCTGTCAAGGGTAGTCAATCGATCATTTTACCATATTATTCCCAACGCAGCAGAAATTAGAAACTATTCAAGAAGACAAGAAACAAAGCATGTGCGCTTCGTGTCCGTCCGTACAAAATCCCATGGCAGTTGATGATGATCTTCCTCCGGGCTACAAGTTTAGGCCAGACAAAGAACAACTCCTTGTTCATTATCTTCGTCCCAAACTCGACGGAGAAGACTTTGCCCAAGAGCTTGTCCCTTTCTGCGATCTGTATGGAAAAAAAGAACCATGGCAGATATGGAATGATTATTTCCAAGAATTATCAGCGACAGACAAAGAAAGGACAGACCTCTACTTCTTCACCCAGCTAAAGACCAAGACTCCAAAGGGCAAGCACATAAAACGAACAGTCGGCAGCGGCACCTGGAAAGGCGAAGACGCCCCCAAAGAAGTACTTGCGGCGTCTCAAAGGGTTATTGGCAAGAGAAGAAGATTTCGCTACGGAAACGACAAGGACTCGGCACAAAACGATCGCTGGCTCATGCACGAGTTTGAACTTGATGCATCTTTATTGAGAAACAAACGTAAAGCGAAAGACTACGTTCTTTGTATTGTTAGAAAGAAAAGTAGATCGGTCAAAAAGAATTCAGAAGATCAAGAAGGAGATGAGACGAGTTGCGACGGTGGTGATGATCAACAAGATGGAGACCTTCCTGAGGCTAAGAAAAATAATGATCATAAAGATTCAGAGACAGTGAGCTTAGAGGAGATGGAGAACTTACTGATGAGTGATGACTGATCGAGGAAGATGTGTGTCAGATCATGATCAGTTGTCTGAGGCTACTCCCTCTTGAATTGTGTTAATAAATCTCGCTGCTTAAATTGATTAGCTTAAAATTAGGTTTTCAGTTTTACAGAAGAAAGTTGGGTTCAACCTAGATACATATATCAAAAATCGTTGAAAGTACATGTTAAAGAATGATCATGTTTCGAAAAGATGATAATGTAATAAGCTAGCCGTCTGTAAGAAAGATGGAGAAAGAATTATCCAAGGAATGAGTGAATAGTCTAAGTATTTGTCCCCCAACCTTTAGATACATGCTAGATTGCAAGTCACAAAAATTAAACAAACATTCACATAGATAAAAGTTGGTAATTAAAGATTTTCGATGCATCTTTTTTTTTTTTTTTTGGTAATTAATGAAAGATTCATTAATAAAATGGGTAAACCCATTAGAGGAGCCAAAAATGCCCAATTACAAATTAACTTAAGAAAAATTAACATTCAGCCCAATCCACATAAAAAGGATAAAAGAGGCTATAGGGTAACCCTAAAAAGATAAAAGTTTACATCAAACCCTAATTTTCTAACACAACCGCCGCCACGTAAACAAACCCTAGCCACTGTTGCTGACGTTGTCGCCGCCGACGCCGACGCCGCCACCGCCACCGCTGCCAGAGACCAAGAGGTCACGAGATGTGCCAAAATAAAGGGATGAAGTCCGATAACCGTTGCTAATAAAATCCAACAACACAAATCCAATGAAACCCACAGAAATTAGAGATGAAAGAGAGGAATCCACACCATACAATAGCTAGCTTTCTCAAATCCACATAAGAGACTTGATTCGAAAGGGAAGTGAGGCCACCAAATTGGGACAAAAACCGTAACCGGATAACAAAACTGATGGTGAATGGGGGGTGGAACACCATGCGTGAGCACCCATAAACCTTTTGGTAAGTGATCAATTCTTTGGTAGATGGAGGGGAGCTCATGAAAGGTTGTGGGTGAGGGGATTGATGGAGGTTTCCGGATTTGAAAAGGTTGTTGGATCGGCAAAAAAGGGAGGAACCAAGTCCTCTATGGCTGAACATAAATCAGAATAATAACCACAAAACGGGCAAAATCACCGCTGAGGTGAGAAGGAAATTGGATCGATTGATATCAAGAGATAGAAGAGAAGAGGCCAAGAGAACCCACCCTCAACTCTCAAGTCTTCGATCTAGATCCGGAGGGATCTAAATCTAGGCAAGAAAGAAGGGGGAAGGAGCTGGATTGCATATCTAGTTTCTCTCTAAGTTTAGAGAGATAGACTCTCCAAAGCATTTTTTTTTTTTTACTTAATTTTCAATGCATCTAATGATCTAAATAAACAGGAATAACATGCAGCTAGCTTCGACATCAGGTACCCTTAAAATCGAATTTTTCTAACTAAATTCTAACATCAATTCTTCTGACTCGCTCACTGCAAGAGAGAAGGTCATATGATAATCCAATATTCAAATTCAATTCCCTTCTACAGCGGTGTCCCGATTTGAAATTAAAATGTGAACCTGCTTATTTCGCTTACTTTCAGGTCGCATTTCCACAACTCCACATTTCAGTGTCTAAAACACAGTTGTTAGATCATTTCTGCAAAGTTTCATCCAATTTGAAGATCATTTGAGCTTTCGTAATCATGATTTACACAAACGATTTTGTTTGGACAACTTTTGTTCTTTTGATTTATTTAATCTAATCTGGTACCCAAATGATCTCCAAATTAGATGAAACTGTGTAGGAATGATATATACACTATGTTCTAGACATTGTACGGTTGAGATATGGAAATACGACCTGAAAGTGAGCGAAATAAGGAGGTCTCTTTAATTTTAAAGCGGGACACCGCTCTGGAAATGAACTGATTCAAATTAAGTAAAAATTAAATAAATAAATTTAAAAAAAAAAAATTGAAGTTAGGCACATAAAAGTAACAATGACAAAATCAGGCAGGATACAAAGGGCTTATTTGCAAAGTAACAAAATCAGTAATCAAATCCAACATATTATGCCGTCTGATTGTGAATCCAGCCCCTCTCTGAGTTTAATTATAGATAGTTTACCTAGACCGCTGCGCACACAACAACTCCACAAGCAGTAATTAAGTTCAAGCCAGTCAAACAAAATGGTGAGGTACTAAAATTGTCTGCAGTGTAAGGTGTCTGTGTAACGTAATAAGAAGCACGTTACTTTTCATTTAGCTAAAGCTCTTTGGGGTTACAGAGTTTTGGTTGTAAATGGACGAAAACGAAGAGAAGGAAAAGATCTTCATAGGTTTGAACTTCTTGTCCACCGCTTATGTTTCTGTTCCTTTCTTAAAGGCCAAGTTATGATATATATGTTTATGCTCAAAAGGGAAAGATGAATTCTCAATGGCTGCTGGGTTCACTTACATGATCAAGCATATCAAAGAAGAGTGCAGACAGATGAACTACGTACTAGAGTTGATCATCCATACCTGCGAGCTAAGAGATCATTTAAAGCATCATCATCATCATCCAATACAGGTGCAGCTTCCTCTTTTCTATTCTCATTCAAAACTCAAAAGTGACTCCAAATATCTCTTCGATCTTCCGCCCTGCTGTGATAAACCAATTTTCAAGAGCAATGACTAACTACTCAAGATGAATATATCAGAGTACGTATAGAACAGCGAACATCCAACCTAGCTATAAAGAACAACCTTCGGTTTACGAGGTGATAATTAAAAATTTTACCCCTTGGGGCTTGAGGTTAACATCATTTCAGCTCCCGTTCTCTCAATTTTAAAAATTTACCCCCTAAAGTTTCCAATTTCCATAAATCATGCCAAATTACTGAAATTCCGTCTAATTTTGACGTTGATTTTGACTTTATAACTCATTTTAAGAGCTCAAATAGTCATATAACAACAAATATTGCCTTTTAAGACAGTTTTTCTAAGATTTCATGCTAGTATTTAATATCCAAATTCAAATACTGCCTTTTGAAACAGTTTTTTTAAGAATTTCAGCAATTATGCATAATTTATGAAAATTAAAAACTTTAGGGGGTAAAATTTCAAAATTAAAAATGTGGGGACTGAAATGATGTTAACCCCAAACCTTGGGAGGGTAAACTGAAGTTAATCCAACTTAAAATGATCAGGGAATGAATAAACATGCCTCCTCTACATGAAGCTGGATGAGATATGGATGCACGATTGCATGTATATATATTCGAAGCTCCGTAACAGAATCATGAACTGATCGACCGGGCCTGAAAATGATGTGCATGGTAAGAAACAACCTGGAGTACCATGGACTTTATACAAGAACTAAAATACGTACCTTTGAATTAGTAATTGAACCCAGATTCTCCTCTATCCTCTTCATCAAAAGCTTCTGATAACTAGAAGCCTCGCATCTTACAAGTCTCTCAATCTTTTCAGGTAGTTCATTCTCAACCTGCCATAGAGAAGTTAAATTGCAAAAGCGTTAGGAATTCCTAACTAGGATATATGGTGATTTCCAAAGCTCAATGTATATACACACACACAAAGAAAGGATCAGAAGAGGACGTCTGTGTGCCCATAAAGTGCGGACGTCCATGCGTTTGCCACGATCCGTGTGTTTACCGAGCGGACACCAGACCTCAATTGTGACCTTCCTCTTTCTGGTAGACTCGTCCTATACCAGTTACAGTCGCCAATGTTCTTGTCTGAAGTTTTGGGTGGAGGTTGTTGTCCAGAACTTCAAATCTGATCTTCATGGCTTCATCTTCATGGTAAAGTTATCAGGGATGCCTCTGGTGTCCGTCTGGCAAGAGAAAGGGACGTCGTCAACTTTTGATGGCTGAGAAAGGCGAGACGTCCGCACTTTTACGTGTTTACGGACATCCGCTCTTGAACCAGCCTCCCCTGTCCGGCGGCGAGCCGTGTTGCCGTTGTCAGACGGGCCTTTACCGACCCTTTGTGGGTCTAGATGGAGCCGGCCATTCAGTTTTGTAAATTGGGTGGTGCGGCGGCGGATTGCGACGAGAGGATGGAGGAAAGCAAGGACAATGTCAGGTTTCGGCGAGATCTAATCTGGTTTGGTCGTCGGTGGATCGTCTGGAGTGGCAGATGGGCGCGGCAGCATGGTGGAGCTCAGGTCGAATGCAAAGATCGATGGGATCTGAAGGACGTCTGACTCGGATTCGTGCTAACATTGTCTGGATTGGAAAGATTAGAACCGAACTGGGCACGATCTTGTGCAGGACATGGTGCGATCAGGCCTTGATCTCGCGCAGAAGTGTTGGTCGAGCAGAGACGGTGGTGGTCCGGCGACTCTGGTGAGGCGGTGACTGTTGGAATTTGATGGCGGTGTTGGCATTGACTTCGTCCTCTCCTTGTGGTGGAGCTTGGGCTTGGACTCTATTGGACCTAAACTGGGCTGGTATTGTTGTTTTTGTTTATATTTTTTACATGTTTTACTTGTTTGGTTTGTTTTCTAGTGGCTTTATGCCATTAATAAGCCTCGTCAAGCGAAGTGGGCTAATGTCCTGACAAGTGCACGCAGCGTGTCATGCCTGTCCTAAGGAGGCAACGAGTTTCTTAAGTAGTCAAATGGTCGCAGCCACTTTATAACAGGGAGAATTTCGAGCATAATGGGAAAGGGGATTTACAAAGTATTTTATGGCTCTAATGAGTTTTAATTTTCTGTTATGTCGCTATGTTTTAGTCAAAGCAAACAGAATAGTCAATGACACACTCTTTGCTAAATAATTCTTGCTAGAATATTTTGATGATGTAAGGTCTCCTGATATTGTTTTAGGGTATTCTTACGTTATAGAGTTTATGCTTAATGTCCCCCCTTACGGAAAAAAAAAAAAAAACGCAATCAAGAAACCTAAACCCATTCTCAAATTATTCTACAATAATATTCATGTATTGTGCAATAATTCAAGTATTTAACTACTGAATCCTAATCGCATTGAAATTAAGTACAGTTGGAGCAATTTGGAAACATTTCATACTTCATTCCCACTAAATACAAGTAACCTTTGACGCAGTGGAAAGATCACCCATCTCAGGTTCATAAACCTTCAATCCGGATCTGGATTTGCCAACCAGCAAAGGTTGGTGGTCATGGAGACCATCCAATCAACTCTCTCTCTCTCTCTCTCTCTCTCTCTTGATTGGATGGTCTCCATGCTGGTTGGCAAATCTGGATCCTCCCACACCAGAACATGTTTTATCCTCCAGATTTTGGTTTTCAGCCATGTCCACCGGATTTTTAGTGGGTATAGAAAAACATTTAAGTCCATCTTTGCCTGGTATTGACAGTTCTCCACACCAGAAGTCTTTTAACACATACGCTAACCAACTCATATTCTAAATGAACTGTCAAATTGTACAACCACTGGAATTATGAAATTGTAAATAATCTAGTAATGAGGGTCTACCCAAATTGTGTCTGACCAATTTGTTAACCAATACACAAAACTGAAGAAAACTCTAAACAAGAATCCAAATGTTAAACATAGAAAGCAAAGAGACAAGAAACATGCACATTAGTGACGCTTCAAGGATGTGGGTTCTGTACAGAACCTGTTCCAGGGAGACACAGTCCCAAGCTTTTCCCCATTGTTCTGCATCTTGACTATGCTAATGAATCTTCGATCAGATCCCACAATAGACCTCAAGTGGTGTTTTTATGCGAGACGAAAATCAGTAGAAAAGAAGATTTTGAGAAACTGTAGTTGACTCTAGGGTTTGCGAAGGCTAAGGTAGTTCTTAGCGCTGGCTTACCTGGGGGCTTGCTTTGTTTTGGGAAGCAGACATCAATCTTCAGATTAAGACGACTTCTGCGCATCATATCGATGCCACTAGCAAGGAGGTGTTGGTTTACCGGATTGGAGATTGACAAGCCCGGAATGAGGCCGAGGAGCTGTTGGATGAGAGCTACGTGATGCCTCGAGATCACTATGTCCCACAACTCCACCAACCTCCTATTCATTGTTGGAAAATACTTTACATCCGGGCTAATATGTACGTGTTTTATTAATGTTGAAAAATACATGCCAATCCAGACGCAAGTATTTTCTTTCACTATTCAGACACCTATTAAGATCATTCTACCTTCATTAAAAAACTGCTATAGAACAAATATTACCAAGAAGAAACAATAGAACAGAATTTGTACCGGAAATACAAAATTGGGGCATAAAAAAGTTAAATTACATATGGAACATTAAGCCAGCCTGATTATTATATCAATACTGAGTTACACTAATGCCTCAGAAATAGCTCTTCTGCTGCCTGCGGCCTGCTTATTTTAACCCATATCATAAAAAATACAGGGCACATCCACAGATTCCATGCACAAAACTTCTAACTACGAAAAGTTTTATGTATCATCCTCAAACCAACAGGCAAAAATTTCTTCCCTGAATTCACCCAAACCTATGCAGTTAATAAAATCTTTGATACGCAAAGTCTCATGATGCAGCTTTGGCTTTTGATTTTTGTTTCTTGCCATCAAGTGCTGCCAAGCCTTTGCCCAACCCAACTGGAGGTTGACCTTCCTGCTCTAATGATGGTTGGTTAGTTTTCGCATCTGCCGGGCCATTTGAAGGATGGTTGTTGGCTTCCCTCGATCCATTAGTTTCTCCATTTTGCGCTGACCCTGGGGCCCCACCAGCACTCATCATATTGATGATCTGAGTCAGTGGATTATATGCTTGGACAGGAACACTGTGTGGACGTAAAAGGCCCCTTGCTGCTGCCTTCTTTCTGTTGGCAGCTGCTGCTCGTGCAGCCCTTTCATCAACTCCCCTCCCTCGGGGAAAAGCTTCACCCATTATTGCAGCAGTATTAAGTGATCTGTTCACAGAAGCGTTGGAACTCCCAGACCCGCCGGCTATAGCAGCAGATTGAAGTGCCTGCGCCCAGTCAGGATTGGCCTGACATGCAAAGTCACATGTTAGCAAGAAGTTTTGATATGTTTATTGAAAACAACAAAAAAAACATAAAATTTGGGAAACTGCAAACAAGCCACATCCTTCAATATCAATAAAATATCCAATCACCAGTGACAGGAAGAATCCAAAATACCTTTAGAATGTCAATTGCCTTTTGAGCTTGAGCAGCATTCAGAGCTTGACCTTTTTGCTTTTGTGCATTCATCTTTTATAAAAGAATAGGATAAAGTTTAGTAATAAGAAACTAGTATTTTCAGAATATGGAACCAATTTCGTCTGTTACACCTTATAAGAAACTCAAAAATACTAAACATACCTGTTGCTCTCGCAACTTAAATGTCTTCATCCAGTTTTGAGAGTCGCGTGTCCTCGAGTCCTCCTCACCCAATTGTTTGACAAGTATATCATAAGTTTTCTTCTCATGCTGCCACACAAAGTGTCAAACTCAATCCGTTATATTTCAAAGTTGTTTCAATAAATCAAAAGGACTAATTTCAGTATGGCATCTGAATTTATGTTTATGAACTATTTATTCAACTCTTTATTAACCGCCACAAGTCCAATTGATTTCAACAGTTGACTACATTTATTTTTAGTGTAATGTACAAATTATGCTTACTTTCAACATGAAACGCAGTCTTAATTTCAAATCAGGGGTCACTTGAAACTTGTGGAACATGAAACTGTCATGAATTTAAATCTTCTATTAGAGAAACATACCTGGTGGGAGAGCTTGAAGGCGCCCATACAATTACATGCAATGGCAAGTGCATGATAGCATACAGCAGTCTGGATATGTTCCACGCCAAGAAGCCTTTCATTCTTTTTCAAAGCCTCTTGCAAATATCGAAGAGCAGTTGGCATCTTGCCAAGATCCTGGTACATCATAGCGACATTAATAAATGTTGCTGCAACATCAGGGTGATCTGGGCCAGATGACAAACTTAGCAAGAGCAATGCTCGGGACATATGTCGTAGGGCAAGTTCTGTTTGGTTAAGTCCATGATAGAAAAGAGCCATATTCCCATAGCTGCAGTAATAATGATGTAGATGAAGGAAGCCAACAATTAGTTCCAGAAATAAAGTCAAGATAGATAAGAGTTAAGTAAAACAATGATAGGATAGGCTAGGGCACTGATCATATACAATGGGGGGAAACAATGAACACTGAAAAAAGAAATAGAGTAACAAAGACCAAAAGTAACCAACTGCAACAAAAAAAGTAAAAAGATAACATACGTATATATACATTCACACGAATTTGTAACATTACATCCACATTCATTTATGACAACTTTTCTTCGTTATATCCCAAGTTTTGGTTTCCTGAGACAAAAATAAATAGCAGAAGTTTACCTGTGAGCAGTGTCAGGGTGGTCCAAACCCAGGCAACGCTCATTTATAATTAGCTCCTTGTGCTGTTGCATTATGGCCCCTGCCATGTCTCCTGCATGATACAGAACCATTGCAAGATACCTGAAATTTAGCACAAGGGCACATCAGCCCATGAATATATAATTTCAATCAGAACTAAACTTTAGACAAGTGGCGAAATATACCGACAGCAGTTAGCAACCTCTCGATGCATTGGGCCTGTAACCTGAAATTTAGAAAGAAAGAAATAATAGTTTTCAAGTCAATATTATCACAAAAAGTTTTACATAACAGCACAAGTGAAGTTGCATACCTGCTGCAGTATGGAGAAGGCCTCAGAAAATACTGTGTAGGCTTCACTCAACATTCCCTAGCAATAAACAAATAAAGAAATGTAATAAATGATCAATGCCATTCCATGGCAAGAGAAAATTTCCATCTGCTAATTGTAAATAAACTCATTGCTTTACGAAATGCAAAGTGGCAAATTTTCAGTTATATTTTGCAAATTCTGAACTATTCCACAACATAAAATGATAGAGACACCTTAGTAGTTGAACAGTTCTTTACAATCTAAATAATTCATAACTAGGTACATGGGTACTTTCACTACTCCAAAGTAAATTATAGGCTATCATTGAAATAGCACTGACACGTAGGCGGCAACATATTTCTGCCAGATGTATTCTTGGAAAATTCATTAATAAACCACAAAGTAGGGTTAATACCTCAGCCAATTGGATTTTCCCTGTTTCCACGAGTTCCTTGGCTTCTGAACAAACAGGAACTGAGTGCTTCACTACAGGTTGAAGATTCAATATATCTGATATTTCAAAAGGTGCAGCAGAATTGAGATCATATCTGCGAGCTGCAATTGTAATGCCAACCTACAAGAGAAATAAAGCAAGTTGTTGACTACTAAGAAGCTAAGGTGATTTTGCAATCATACTGCAATGAATTCATAATTACCTTTTGGCAGAGATTACGGATAACTGAATCTTTCTTTACATGCGTCCTAGCATCCTTTGGCAACTCGAACTATAAAGAATGAAGATTAGGTTAAAAAATATGCAAATTCACAACACTCCAAAATATATACAGGACTAAGAATCTAAGAATCAGCGACCCAATACAATAAATAACATGGATATGACACATAAACACAAATCATATGTAAATAACATTGCAAAACCTCCAAGAATCAATTTTTAATTAAACATAATTGGAGAGGAGGTGAATAGTAACAAATGAAGACAATAATTTTATAAGACGACATATTTGTTTTTATACGACAGAAATAAAAACAATAATCCTTGTGTCAAAAGATTGTTTTTCTATACAAGTCAAAAAGTTATTCGGGAATGTCCAACTATATCTGGTGTAAAATACCTCATATTTGAGTTTGGCAAATTCTTGAATGTCAGACCATAGAATCTCTGAGCTAACATCCATATATGACGATATATTCTTTTTCGTAGAAGCTCCACCCTTCCATCTTCCTTGTCCTTTTGACCGTTTCCCAGGAGATTGATGACCTGCTTGTTCCTGAAGTTAAAAGCATATAAATGACGAAGCTTTCTTCAAACCTTGAAGTAAAATCAAACTATTGGTAATAATGAACTATTGATTCGGCAACAGAAGTTCAAATTAATAGTTATCTATACTTGGTTGCAATTTCTGATTGCAGTACTTGGATAAAGGATCAAACCGATAAAAAATTAGCTGATTAACAGGTTGACTATAGAAGCACACGTAACTAAGAAAATACTATACATAATACAACAAAAAGTATTTCTTCTACTATTAATGTTTTATAGGTCGACGTAGAATAAAGAACATACTTTTTTAGGGATTCTAGATTGAGAACTATTAGCAGTGACTTTTGAGCCAACAGCTTGATTGCTTCCGAAAAAACAGTTGAAGAAATGGCAGATTGCAGGCCCAATATCATGATCCTCCGTGTCTCTTAAGACATCCTGCAAACATAAAAGATAGCCAATATATGAACAACTTCACACCAGCAACATAATGAGCAATGACAATTACGTGTGTTTCAAGACAATAGCAACTTATTGAGGGCATAAGCATAACAAGAACAATGATTTTATTGTTACTAGAAAATGATTGCAAACGACAGAAGATGACACCCTTGAAATGATCCAAGAAGATCGACGAATAAATTGATTATTTTTTATGGACTTCGATGTTAATATGAAGTCCAAAAAATGCATATAATCTGCACTAGAACCTGATCACAAGAACACTGACTTTGTTGGTACTATAAAATGAATGCAAAAGTCAGAAGATGGCACCCTTAAGATAATCAACCAAAGGCTATGTATTTCTATCAGGCCATGAATTGCGAGGAATTTATTTATTTCATCACGTCATGTTGGGGACAATATAGATGATGTAAAAATGAAATGGTTTGTGTAAACATAGGAGGAAAAAGGATGCTGCAGAAACCACATATAATCACTACACTCGATTAAATTCTGAGCCACACAGAGCATATGACTACAAATTAGCAGCACATACTTGCTGTTCTCCATCAAAAGTACAATGAGCAAGGAATTTCATGACACAGTAGATAGAAAAGCATATCACCTTGAGAATGTGCTTAGCTGATCTAACCACAATCTCATTAGAACAAAGATCCCAAAGATGAGGTAAATGCCTGGTCCCTTCAGCCACCTGTTACATAATATCCAAAAGATACAGAAGCAGAATTTGAATCAAAAATTAGCCTGGCATAAAATAAAGTTCTACTCCAAAAACCATAATTCTTACTTTTCCGATATACCGAACATTAATTCCATGAGCATGGAGAGCTTCGGTTAGTGTCTGCCCATCCATGGGTGATACTTCAAGTGTGCAAAGATCTTGTATGAACTTGGGAAGAACAACGTCAGTAAGATACGAACTGGCTTTCCTCACATTTTCTTCATCTGTTGCTATCTCCTGAAAATACGGTGGAAAAAATATCATATGGTATTATTTGAACTAGATAGATAAGTAAAAAAGTCAATCATAAAGTCCAAGATTTACCTCTGCGCTTCCAGCCAACTTAAACTCAGTGAAGACATTAGGGTTGAAAAGAATTTCCTCACGCGGTTCAGAAATTTCAGCTGGTGGAGAGACAATTTCTTCAGCATTACTGATCTTCTCCTTTTCTATTATGTCCTGCAGAGAGCACCACAAATTCAACATCTTAGTGACATTATCGCCCTCATGTGAGATTAAACGATACATGAAAATCAATGTACATATGACCTTACAGAGATACCAAAAGGCTAAAATAGACTGAACAGTGTACTCTCATCATAAGCTCACCACTGCCATAACATTTCCCAATATAATAAATACTATCATCATTCTCACCTGGTTACCATTTGGCCCATCAGTGGTGACCTGAGCCTCTCCTTCACAGATAGACTTAGATTTTGATTTCTCTGCATCAAGGACCTTCTCCCCAAAAGGCTCATATTAGATATTCATGATAAACCAAAACATACTTGTGCATATATCAGATATATATTCATGATTTACCTGGCAATAAGAAGTAATTAGTTCTGGCCTCAAGATACAAAATCGAGACCCAGACCCAGTGAAGTTTGCATCACGAGGAGTTACTCTCATCAAGTCAAGAAGATAATGCCTGCAAGATTCAGAATTGTAAGCAACCAGATTTACCAAGTGAGAGCTTCATGAGTGCAAGCATTGAAATGGGGTGCCCCACATACTTGGGGCACTTTTTGTTGGTGTAAATTAACAAAACAGAAAAAGAATTTTCTTAACGAAAATTGTCAACAAAGGAGCTTTGAGAAGTCAAATATCATATATGACGAAGAAAGAAAAAAGAACATAAAAATAGACTACCTGTCATCACTACCAACAATACCCTTGCATTCGACTGGAGCAGCTAATTTGAAAACATTTCCAGATCCATCACGGACAGTGTGTTCCTTCAAATGAAGGCGTTTAGCAGCCTCCACCACCTAGCACCGTAAACATTAGCACTTGCACAAGAAATTCTAGTATTAAGGATAGTGTAATTAGGCTTTTACTTAAAATGATTAATGAATCTGGCAGAGTGGGTAATAAGCCAAGCATCAGATGCATCCTCACCTTGGAATGAAACTCCTCATTCCAGCATATCTTCTTGCCATTGTCGACAGAACCATACAGAAGAGAGTCTGATTTATCCCCTTGAAGAATGCCTGGTAAAACACTCTGCAACAGAATGAACAAAAGAATAGACAAAAGAAAACAATCAGACAACAAAAAATACTTCTTTTCAAAGATAACAAATATAAACGTGCAAAGGAGTGGGGCGAAAAGGATCCTTTATGTCTACAAAAGACCAGATCTCAAGTAGGTAGCTAATAAAAAATCGTAAACACGGATTTTCGTCACACTGGTAACTATCTCATAAGAGAATATACCTTGTATACAAAGGGAAAAAGCATATATTTTGGTGGAATGAAGGTTAGGATACAGAAACTTGGGCAATGTCACCAAGCGATGACCTCTTAACAAGGGGGAAACCCGTACATAATTATGCCCCCATGAATATAGAAATTAGAAAATATACTGGAAGATATTAGTTTTGAGACACACCTGAGCTACTACTCTATGGCCTCTGTAATCGATTATGGCCATAGCAAGATTATAAAGCCCAGGGACATCTGCTTCCTGGTATGCTTTAGTGCCTTTCAGATCATTATTGGCAGAAGCATAAGTAGCCTGCTCAGTCTCGCCCAATTGTGTCTCCATGGCATCATGGCATTCCCCTGCGCATGACGCATCACATTTTTCACCGAGAATTTCACTCTCTTTATGCAACAAACTGCCTGTAGACATTTCAGAAGAACTGCGTAGAGAACCAGTGCTCCCCATCTTCGAATTGGAATCTGACATATGGTTCTTGGACAGCTGCTCAAGATCCGCATCAACAGCGAAACTGAAGAATATGTTATTGTGAACATACCTATAAACAAAATAAATCAAAGAAACAAAACTCTATCGTTAATATGATTGTATGAAACTTTAACCAGATTTGTTTACAACAAACTTCTTGCAGCCATAAGAGTTTAATCTACAACCAAAACACTAAATAAATTGCATGCATACAACAACCAACCAAAATAAAGTAACCGTACTATGTTAAAGATATAACAATACATACTGATGGATGAGAATACCAATATTCTGGATAGTTACCTATAAAGAAAACATAAAAATAAAAGATATTGGCAAATGTCAGGAAAAACTAGAGTGCCACTGTTTCTGATAGACCTACACTGAGACTAGATGATTCCGTACAGGACTGTGCAGCAACATACATTATGGGAAAAATAAAAGGTACCAATAATTAGCATATCAAGGAGCTGAGATAGTTTTAAAATCATCAAATACTAAGATAAACTCACCGCCATCAAGGCAGCTCAAAAAAAAATATTGTTTGCTCTGTTTCTAGCAGAATTTCTTAAAAACATGTAGTTGAGAAACAAAGGCTACGTCAGACTAACATGTGGAAGCACTCAGGATCAGTTGGATTTATAGGTGGTATGCATCTGCTGATAACTCCAGTAGCACCACTAATTGCTGCATCCACGAAATCTGATGTCACTTTGTACAGAGCTCTATCCCGCAAAATTCTGCAAAATAGATAAGTTAAATAAAGAAGATACCAAAAACTACATTCAAGTGACAGAGTTACTAACATACAGAAAAGTGCTAGGACATTGCATAACTTTTACAAGACTATACATTACCTTTCCTGAGGAGTTGTATGCGGAAATTCCCTACAAGATTGCAACTCCTCATTCCAATCCCTTTGCATACCAATTAGCTCACTACCATAGGAGAGGGTCAATGCATCCTCTGCTCTAGCTGCATCGCGCTTGTGATCTGTAAATAGAAGATCCCTTTAATTGTATTCTTGTGCACAAAATCAGACTAACAGATATATCCAAAGAACCAAACAGAACATGTTTGAAGAAATGGAAGCTTATTAGACATGGGCAACCAACCAAGAATAAGTACAAGGCAGGCATATTATGAAAGACATTGTCAAACTTGCTCAAAGGAAGTCATATGATGTTGAGCTCACCAGGAACCGGATGTAACCCTAGCCATGAATTTGGTGGTAAGAGAGATTGCACATTTTCAAAAGGATGTGCAGAAGCTCTCCGCTCCAAAATTTCACAAAAAGCTGTAAATCAAGAAAATAGTAAGGTGATTGATTAACTGCTGTAACTTTGAAAACTAAATTCAAAAATCAGTGGATTACCTTTTTGGAACTTAGAGCTGATCTTTTGCAAAATCCCAACAAGAGTGGTCGCTTCCGGATAAGTTTTGCTAGGCCTGGGATTAAGGGTATTATTCACGGAGCTTGAATTGACATAGAACATTTTTGTAGTCCCCGTAATACAAAGTTTATTACCCTCCAATGTAACCACATCCAGATAAATCAGGTCACCAACAAGCCTAACAAAAAAAACACCAACTAGCTAGTAAAGAAATTTTGAATAGAAACAGAAAAATATATATCAAAATATTTGTCAACTTATGCAATGAAATACAAGCAACTTTCTTACCTTCTGTAGCTTGGTGGAGGATTAAAGGATGAAAACACAATACTCTCTACACATTTGATCTCTTTTGAGGGTGATGAGAGCAAATTACTCGAACCGGCAACATCATCCATAAAGCCCAAACCATCCAGCTCAGGGACCTCAGTTTTGACGGAGTCTACATCAAAAATTTGTCTAGTTACACTTTGCAACATCAATATAAGGTATTATTTTTAATAAACACACAAAAGGACTGAATTCATGTTGAAAGATGAAAAATCAAATACATCACAAACCTTCAGTAGTTGCTACTTTGTTCTGAGCTGTCTCATATTGTAATGCAAGTGATGTTGATAGTGACGCATGAAGTGTCGAAAGTGAGAGTAATTCTCTGGTACGATGAACATGAGCCCTTATAGATCTATCATCATATAAAGCTGCAGACCAATTTTCAAATCAAAATATACTATCAGAGTCTGAAAATTCCTCAGTAAAACACAGAATCAACCTCCCAGGAAACATAACTTCACATCATTTTACTATACCTGGAACCATTTCTAAGAAGCATCCACCAATAGTAATGTCAGCAACTTCAGAGATTTCATTAAAATCTTCCAAATGATAGGTTGAGCCATCTTTGGTGTGCAGCAACAAGTCATAGCATGTAAAGAAGCATGTCTCAGGAGCATCAAGCAGAAATTGTCTTATATCCATAACAGAATCTCCTGGGTTCAACTGTAGATCACATGAATAAATCAGTATTCTCCATCCTATATTGCCAGTATAAAAAGAAAAGGTAGGATTCCGCATTATGCAGCCAACAAAATAATGAGTTGGTGTACAAGTAATGTCATCGAAGCTAACTCACTTGTAGTTCTAGCTTCTCGCCACTTTGTGTCTTGACACAGACAGGGTAAAGATGAAGGTCACCTGCACTCTCAGAACAAACAACAATGAGAAAGGTTACATCTCTTTGACCAAAAGACAGACAACAAAACACCATTGATCAGTTGGAAACCTCTGTCGATTTTAGTCCAAAAACAAATCCAAAGATAGCAATAGTGAGAACTTTACTGCAAGCTTATATATCCATATGTCATCATTTGCTGATATGTTCATGCAGTATTTGTGTCTACTACAATATCCAACCAGGGTTTTTTTAAGTGTAAAGCATATGTTCAGTTGCATATAATGAGTGGATCAAATCTTCACTTTGTATGAATTAACTATTTTGTACCTATCTCAATATATCTACGCATACAAAATTTTAGTACACAAATGTACAAACACGTGCAAATCTACATAAATGTCAAAAGGTTTATGCATATGCATGTGTACATCAGGTTCTCATTGACTTAATGTAGTCGGCATTATGTTCTCTGGAAATAGACAAAAACATTAATCATACAATAATAGCACGTCAACTAGGAGTAACGGTTTGATATAATGGAAAACAACATATTAATTAGAAGATCATTACTATGGACCGAATACTATAAGACCCAAATCAGCAAATTCACCTTGCTTAGGTTGGCCAGCTGAATTTTCTGTTTCAGATTCACCTTGCTTTGCTTCGCCGCCTGCGACATCAGTTTCAGAATCCTTTACCTCCACCTTTTCACTAGCCACCTTGTCACTAGCCCACTCTTGCACAGTCGGAACACCATTAGCATTGGTGTTGATGGACTCAGAGTCATCTTTTGAGCTGTCTTTCACAGGAGCGTCGGATTGGATCACCACCTCAGCTGATGAATTTGCAGCATTGTTCGACGCTCTCCGGTTCCTCCCTTTGTTTGATTTTCCAGCCATTTCCACCTCCTATTCTGCAACCAATCACCGATTATCAAAACTCCCTTCGTACACACCAAACAAAAAACAGATACAAACGCAACTTAGACATTGGACAAGCCACAGGAAAAGTAGAACAACATTCCCCAAGAGAAAAGAGTAACATTCCATAAACACCGATATTTCATACACAATCAAACCTAATTTTAAAGATAAGTAACCAATAAGACATTCGAACACTAGAATACAACAAATTTTGGTTAGCAAGCTCAGTTTGATGTAAAGAACAGTTCAAATTTTCTTTGCAGATGATTAGAAACCAAAGCTCTTTCAACTGGTTGTAACCGCTCTTTCAAAATAAAATTCCGCGAGAGAACCGAATGAGGAGGAAGAGAGAGATGAAATACCTAGAAGAAGGCTGGAAGCTGCTGAGGGTTTTAGCAGAGACGATGAAAAACCTAGCAGCGAGGTCGGAAGAGGTTTTAGGAGCGCAGAGAAAGAGTAGTGACTGGCTGAGGCGGCTTCCCCTTGTTTGCTTATTAATAACAACTCTCTTCGCCCCAAATACCCAATTTTTAGTTCCGGGTTAAACCCTGCTTCTCCCCTTTTGGGCTACTCTACCCGACGACCCGGCTCGAACCCGTGAAAGATAAAATGGAGCATTCCCATAATAGGCCTCAATCCCGTTTCGCAAATTGACGCCATTATCTCATTTGTGGGGTTAGTTTAGGGACGTGAAGTTCGTTCTGCCCAAGCAAGCAAAGCATGTTGATCAATGGCTCCCTGATTATGTTCTTTGGCTTATTCCAAAAGACATGGTGGACATACCTCGATTGGTGTTTGCTATGTGGTACCATCTCGTATTTTAAATTTCAAATTATTTTTCCTTTGATTTATAATCACCGACGGAGGATTCATTGTTTCCAAACTCTCACCTAAACTTTTTGTAACAAAAAAAAAAGGGCGTATTGTTTGCAGACACGATAGCATCCTCTATTGAACTGCAGACGACACTGAATATGTTGAATATATAAGACTTCTTGATGTCTATCCATGATCATATTTGGACAAAAATTAAACTTTGCTAAGAATTGTGTGGTTCTTAGCAACAATGTTAAGGAGAACCAGCAAATTGAACTTGCAGCTAGAGTGGGAATCAAATGTGTAGCTGAAGAAGATCGATATTTGGGTCTATTGATGAGAATATGTAGATCCAAAATTGCAATTTTTTACTTATATCAAGGAGAAATGGAAAAGAAGTTGATGGGGTGGAAGTCAAAATTCTGAGCTCAGCATGAAAAGAGGTGCTTATTAATGCAGATACGTAAACAATGTCACTTTATGCTATGCATATTTATTTACTTCCAAAAAGTCTTTGTGATGATATACATTAGTTATGTGTCTCATTCTTTTGAGGAGATATTTCTGAAAAATAAAAAGATATATTTATTCAATTGGGAGCGAGTACAGTCTAACTAGGCATAAATGTGGTATGAGTTTCAAAAATTTATATGCTTATAACTTGGTAATGCTTACACAGCAAAGTTGGAGAATTATTTACAATATAAGAATCTCACTGTTTGGGCCTTTTTTAACATTCCTGGCTAACCCAGTTCTTTGAGCCCATTGGACAGACACCTGCAGTCAAATATTTGTGGATATATTTATTTCCTAGTAGGTCATGCACGGCGAGATATTGCAAGATTACTTGAGGATCTATTCCACGATCTTATATGGAGATTTCTTCCCTAATTTGGTTAGAGGTCTGATATGCCTTGATCTGCAAGGAAAAGCGAGCCCTAATAGTCAATATAAGGGGGTCGAGGTAAACGAGCAGACACACAATCATACAAACAACTTTCCACTCTGCAAATATCAAGCCTCCCTCAGAGCACCTACTTACAAAAAGACTTCAAGGGTCTTTATTCCATAAAAGCCCACCCAGTCGGTAACTTCCGCTTCACTCATCAAGCCCAAGCCATCAGCAAAAGTCTACCACCATTCCATAAAGTCTCATTACGAGCATCAATCCGCAAAAAACCATTATTGTAGCTTTCTGCTGCAAATATCCATTGTCAGAGATAAGTCTTTGGCAAATATCCCTGATCTTGATTTAAAGCTCTGCTTGTCCTCATCAGCGCCAGTAGGAACCGGCTGTTCTACGAAGAACAGAGAGAAATCCTAGTGGTCTTCTGCTAGGTCTAAGGAAGAATCCAATGGCAGGTTTGATCAGCACCTGCACTCAATTGCTTGAAGGAGAAGTCAAGAAGCGCGTGAACAAAGAAAGAAGATCAAGTTGTACCTAACTACTAGCACGCCTCAAAAGCTGATTGTTCGAGAATTCAAAATTCACTCCGAACATCTAGCACGCCCAGACCAGCGGGACATAATGTGTCAAGATTGCGGGTGAAAACATTTACTCGAGGGCTTTCTTACCGTGCAACAAACCTAAGCATTCGCATTGTGCTCCGCATAACTTAGCGAACTGTAGAGGTTTATCCCCAGAAGAAACGGCTTTGCGTTTAGGTACAATGTCAAAAGTTACAGATTCAACCAGTGGAGAAGGATCTGAGTTGGCCAAAATAATGGCAATGATGCAGGCCATGGACGCAAGAATGAAGGACATGGAGGAAAACATGAAGCATGTGCAAATTAGCTTGACTCAAGACACTAACAAAAAGATCGACCAAATGAATCAACAGTTTACCCATTACATGGAGAAGAATGACCAAAACATAACCAAGTTGAGGAATGAGGTGACTTATGATATCTGCAATACTGATCAAAGGTTGGAAAAGCATCTTGAGCGTATTAGGTGACACATACAGTTTGCTAATTATATGGAAAAGAATGACCAAATGTCACATCCCAGGACCCATTCCGCCGTAACACGATATTGTCCGCTTTGGGTCCACCGGCCCTCACGGTTTTGTTTCCGGCAGCTCAGGAGTAGCTTCCCAGTAAGGTCACCCATCCTGGGATTGCTCTAGCATCAACATGCTTAACCTCGCAGTACTCATCCCCTCCGAAGCCGCTGAGCCACCAAAAGGCCTTGTATTAGATTGGAGGTGGGCATGTACATATACAGCACATAACCCCTCTCCGTTTGGCCGATGTGGGATATTACAATCCACCCCCCTTGGGAGTCCGACGCCCTCGTCGGCACACTCGCACCACACGGCAGAGTGGCTCTGATACCATTTGTCACATCCCAAGACCCATTCCGCCGTAACACGATATTGTCCGTTTTGGGTCCACCGGCCCTCACGGTTTTGTTTCCGGCAGCTCAGGAGCAGCTTCCCAGTAGGTCACCCATCTTGGGATTGCTCTAGCATCAACATGCTTAACCTCGGAGTACCCAGCCCCTCCGAAGCCGCTGAGCCACCAAAAGGCCTCGTATTAGATTGGAGGTGGGCATGTACATATACAACACATAACCCCTCTCCGTTTGGCCGATGTGGGATATTACACCAAAACATAACCAAGTTGAGAATTATAGACACATTCGCTTTATACCACCTTTT
Source organism: Fragaria vesca subsp. vesca (assembly GCF_000184155.1). NCBI lineage: Eukaryota > Viridiplantae > Streptophyta > Magnoliopsida > Rosales > Rosaceae > Fragaria > Fragaria vesca. The sequence continues at coordinate 7,342,705 of NC_020494.1, forward strand.
CTAAAAAGGGATCTGAGGACGTTGCTATCCATATTTCTTGTTTCCAAGGCGAGTGTAGCCTGTATGGGAATGATAACACATATGTTCAAGTTAAGAGTCTTCGGTTCTTCACTGTCTAGGTCAGTTTTGACTTGGTACACCAAATTAGCCCCAAGATCAGTTCCAGATTGGCCTACTATGGAGGCTATGTTCATAACCACTTTTGGTGTTATGGAGCTAGAAGTGGATTTGTCTACTCTGACTTCCATGTATTAGCAGTCCATGGAGTCATCTGTGGAGTACCTGAAGAGGTTTAAAATACAACAGGCCAAGTGCAAATCTCCAATTTCTGATCAAGATGTCATTCGCATAGCAATCAACAGCCTAGAGGGCATGCAAAGGGCCAAGCATCATGATATGCACTTCTCTAGCATGACATATTTGATGAACAAAGTTGGTAGTTACTAGATTATGTTGAATGAGTATGACGAGGAAGCGAATTCTTCAAGAGGGCCTCCCACTTCTTACGGTCCTAGTACTTTGAAGCCTTGTTATGGTCTAAATAGGAACAAAACTGTGTCAACAATCTATTCACACTTGCATCCTTACTACACATACCAACATTTGCTTATCAGGATAATCATCTTTATGATGATGAAGAGGAGGTTGCAGCAATGGAGTTAGGTGGAAGACAAGTAGTCAAATCCTGGTGCTTGAACATGTCCAAAGAGTCTGTGAAAATATCATCTACAACATACACCAAGCCAAAATATGAATCTTATACTTATAATGCTCACAAGGCTCTTGAGATTTTAGATGAGTTATTTGCCCAAGACAGGGTGCGACACGACTTTGCACTTATCCAAAGCCTGAGCAGACCAAGGGGAAAAAGTACTGCAAGTATCACAATTTATGGGACCATAATACTTCAAAGTGCATCAAGCTAAAGGACCAGATTCAAACCTGGATTAACAAAGGGATGTTGGAAGTAAACAATGAGAAAACAGCAGCTTGGGTTGACATCGATCCTTTTCCAACTGTTTCACTGGTTGAGATTGCACCATTGTCACCTTCACCCAAAAAACATGTTAAGTCCAAGTTCCGGGAATATACATATAATGCTAAAATGGCACACTCCATTTTGATCGAACGAGGTGTTGTATAGATCTCATGGGGGGCAATCCCATCAGAAGCAAAAATCGCATGTAAAACTTATTGCAAATTCCATAATGTTTGGACTCATCACACATCTACTTGTGTACAACTCAAAGATTAGATACATCATTGGATCAATAAGGGTCGGATTGTTTTCGACAACCAGAGGGAGGTGGATGTGACAACAATAGGTGTTGCATTCGCTAACAAGAGTGGAAGGAAGTTGTGTCACATCCCGACCCTTATATTTTTACCTTATTTACTAGCGTGATTATAATAAGAATTTTACCGTCTCGATCATTGAGTTAATAGTTTAAGTGGTCCCTAGAGGGGTTTCGGGGACGATTATGTGCGGAGGATTATTCGCAGGAGGAAAATTCGACGATGGTAAAAATGGTAAATTTTAGCTAGTAAAAGGTAATTTTTATTCGGGTATTATTTTTCGGGGTGTTTATTTTTGGAATTGGGTTGTTATAAGCTTGGACCGGTTTGGGGGAGTGAGGCCCAAACCCATTTTTCTCTTTTTCTTCTCTTTTCTCCTCCTGGTTCTCTCTCCCTCCCGAGCCCCTCCCGCTGCCCGGTTTTCCAGCCGTGCTCTTGCCGCCGTCCGGCCACCACCTGCCGCCTCTCCACCTCAGTTCGGACCCCCATCTCCTCCTCTCCCTCCCCGGCCTAGCCCCCGAACCTCTAACCCGTCGGAAGAGGAGAAAACCCGCCGGAAACGCCGGGAAGCTTTTCGCCGGAACTCCCTCCTCCGGCCACCAATCCGGGCAAGCTTGGTACGGTTTTGTAGCCCTCCAACCCAGCAGCCTTGCCCTAAAAGGACTCACTCCCTCTTGAGCTAGGTAAGGAGAAATTTGAGGTGGAAGTTTTATGGCGTTTTTGATGTTTTTAGTCGATTACCCTAGTTAGGCTTGGAATTGGTGTTTGTGCTAGTTAGGAAAGTTGTAGAGCATGATGAGAGGATTATTCTGTCAAAATTTCATAGGTTTTGGAGGTCGCCGGAATTGGCCTCCGGCCGCCGGTTTGGGAGATTTTTAGGGTTTTAAATGTGGAATATTAAGGGGATTATATTGAGGTGATTTATGAAATTTTTGGATGAGATTTGGATAGGTTTGTGAATTTCCGAAGTTTGGTATTTTTGGCGGTTAATTAATGCAGAATCCGGCCGTAAGATTTAAGTCGTATTTTTGGGGAGGTTATATTTACGACTGCCGAGGATGATATTTAAGTTCGGATCGTTCCGATTTAAGAATATCAAAGTTAGGCAATGATGAGCGTGTTTATGGCTTTCGGGTAATTTTGCCTATTTTGATTAATTATTGGATTGTTAGTTGGGAAATTAATATTATATTTGGAACAGGACGTGAGGAGGCTCGAGCAGACGAGACCCCAGATCGACATCAGGCTTAGGCCTAATTTGTGAGTGGACTTTTTTTTTAAATAATGTGCATGCGAAATAATTTATGTTGTTGGAGAATAACCGAAATTGAGAATTTCGGTGAGTATATATATATATATATATATATATCCATATGTGGATAATTATGAGAATAATATGTATATGAGAGAATGCTAGCTAGCTATACGTGCTTTTCCATCATACTGAGGTAAAATTCCATTATGGTGCGACGTGAGCGTTAGACGCAATCGTCGTAGCCCTATATAAATATAATAATTTATAAAGGGGATATGCGCGTATATATATTTATACACCGTCTTTTCCACCATAATGAGGTAAAATGCCATTATGGTGCGACGTGAGCGTTAGACGCAATCGTCGTAGCTTTGTGTGAATTTTCTATTTGTCTTTATTGTTTCAAGAAAATTCATATAAGGGATATGACGAGTGTAATACATACATATTTTATTTTAGCCTGAGAGGCTCTTATTTTTGAAGTGTTGGTGACTAGCGCGGCTAGTCACGTTCTGATAATTCGGTAAATTTTTAAAGGCTTTTGAGCTGATTGCATGGCATTAATTGTTTTTCCACTGAAGGTAAATCGGGAAAGCATAAAGATTATTTATATTTTAAAAAAGTTATTTTTGTCCACTCACTCTAACGGTTTCAAATGTTTTCCCCTGGGCCTTTCTTTTTAAAATGCCTAGTCTGCAGAGTTCGGGTTGGATCTAGTAGGAGGCGAGGCATAGTCACCCGCATTTCCGCCAGTTTTCATTAGTAGGTTACATGTTTAACCTACTAGTGTTTTCTTGCTTCCGCTACTGTCTAGTAGCTCTGAATACTTTGGGATTATTGTATATTATGTTTAGAATTTCTGAAGGATAATTATGGAATGTTTGGTTGTGTTGTATTAAGAGTGTAATTTGGAATTTTCGAGTTAGGGTTGTCCATTTTCAAGGGAGATTTTATCAATCTTCTCAGTAAATTTTTCCTTGGAGGTGGTCCCCGCACGACTTACTCCGGGTTTCAGGGTGAAATTCGGGGTGGGTCGTGTCAAGTTGACTCTTGACTTGTCTGAAAATCAGAAGGATGAGCCTTAATAACCTATAAATAGGGTAGAATCCTCTCCTAAAGCTTCTACTGTCGTGTTATGTTCCCAATGTAAGATGGAGTGTGACATAAGAATGTCCTACGAGAAGTTTAAGAAGGCCATCAAGTCAGTGGAGGCTAGAACCATTCATTAGCCACCGAAAAACTTTCAGCCAGCAAGTCCTAAAGAGGTGAAGACTCTGAAGGAGGTGAACGAAAGGTTCAAAGAATCCAGTCTCTTTAAGAGGATGATGACTGACAAAACTGGAGAGAAAGAACCTGGAAAAAGGGTTCAGCATAATGTTCTTACAAAGCCATACATATCTCCAGCTTCTACAACAGTCATAGAAGAAACATGGTACGTTCGCGAGAGAGGAAGGACTGTTGAAGCAACCCCAACACGAACAAGGAATGTGTAGAAAAGGTATGGTAGAACGAAAAGAACGTTGGAGGCACTAGAAAGAGGAGATATTAAGCCGGAACAGTTGAAGCAAACTCTAGAGCAGCTACGGAAGACATTGGAGAAACTGAAAGCTAGGTCTTACGTGTAAGTTAGGCATTACCAGGAGACGCAAGAGCCGATTCGCAGCAGAGATAATGTTTTTACCAAGGTCTCTGGTCACAAGAATGAAGGTCAACATAGAAAGAGGGAATTAATGTTCAACAGAATGAGTGTTATGCAGAAGGACAGGTTCGCCGCTTCATCTTCCGAGACCAAAGATGTTCCTAAAACACCTCGTGAAAAGAGGGCGAGAGTTGAGTTGACATCTGATAAAGAGGTGCAAGCAAAAGAGTATGAATGGAGATGAAAGGTGGTTTCTAAAGTTGAAAAGGTGACTTCTGAGGAAGTTATCTCTGAGCCTACACCTGAGGCTATTTTTGAAAAAGAACCTGACAATGAGGTTTCTTTGGTCGAGCAGATGGCCAAGTAGTTCGCAGCCAACTCCCCGGGCATAGAAGAAGTGGCGAATGAAGAGCCACACCTAGATTTGGCACTTGACGAGCAAGATGAAATGGTAGATGCAACTCAGGGTGAAGAAGGGCAAGAGGTGGACTGTAACATGCTCAACCTAACTTGGGAACCAGAGATTCAGGAGAAAATTGGCATAGCAAGGCAGGAAGTTGAATGTGGCATGGTCTACACTTTGTCCTCGAAGCATGCTCTGGCCAGACCAATGTCATCACATATTTTCTTGAACATGGAAGTTGAAGAGGAGGAAGTAGTGCGTACCACAGAAGTTATTGGGAGTTCGGCCATGGACAGAAGAAAGGCAGTACTATAGGCTAACGAACCCAAGAAAGAAGAGTCTGACTTGAAGAGGCTTTTATGACGTTTATCAAGCCTATTGTGGCTATGTCTTAGCACCTCAAGCCATTGAATTTGACTGCTGAGATGGAGGGCATGAGGGTCAATAAGACCTGGTAGATAATGGAGTAGCAGTTATCATCATAACAGTACGAATAATGGATGCACTCAAAATCCCAAGGAGAAGATTTTGAGCAATAATCTCAAGGTAAAGAGCTTTGCTGGCAATGTTACCAAAACTTCTAGAGTTTTGATTGTCAAAATGAAGTTGGGGCCTTCCGAGCTATTCAAATCCTTCTTCGTTACTGATTGTACAACTCCTTATAGCATAATCTTGGGCAAGGATTGGATCCATCGTGCATACTGTGTACCATCATATCTTCACCAAGCCACACACAAAAAAATAAATAAATAAAAAATAATTGTGATCCATAGTTCTATATCCATTTTCATTTATTCTCCTATAACTTTTATCTTCTAAATTTGTTATTTCAATTCATGGCTGGTGGATCCAATTCCGATGGGTTAACTTTGGAGTGCAGCTGAAGAAATTTTGATTGTGCAAGTGGTGGAGATTTGTTAGCCAAAATTTGAAAAAGGGCAAAGATCAAAAGATAGCCAAGTTATTACAAAATTATGTTCACAAGCAGTACTTCGAAAATTTTCCCTCATACATTTCCCCAAACATCAAGTGCATTTATTAGAATAATAAAAACATACAAGGCTTAAATGATTCACCAGGCCGCTCACCTGCGGGACAGAAAGGGATGAAAGCACGTCAGTCATTGGATTATGAACTAAATGATCTGATAGATATAAATGCACACCTCTTAAAAACATAACACGTTGACCCATATACCCAATCTTGTTTCTCAGATCAAAGATCCCCAGTTAATTGAAGACTCCAACTGAGTCTAGCTCTCTCTTCTTCCACCCTCATTTCTATCTTATGATTATTGTTTCCAAGGATGGAGAAACCAGAAAGTTTCTACAAATGGAGGCGGTGTTTGATCGGAGTCGGAGAGATTAAACAATATTACTGCCACCATAATCTTCTATCTAGATAAAAAATCAAAATTGATGATAGTTTTATTTACCTGGAAATTGATGATGGGTTTAATGCAGAAGTTTTGATGGATGGTGTTTTTGATTCATAATTAAAAAATTAATGACCTAGCCATGAATGGGTTGAGTGTGTTGATGAATAAACCCAATATATAAATAAGGTTTGTAATTGCATGTAAGATCTTCTCTTCTGAACTGTGAGAGATTTTAAGGAGGAAGAAGATAGATGTTAGAGTCACTACAAGAATTTGGCTTATTAATAGCACTGTTTAATAGCGTTTTTTTTTCTTAAATGCTGTTAATGGGTATGTTATAAAAATTTTAAAAATATAAAAATCTCTAAAACGCTATACTTTCTTTTCAATAACAAGGAGAAGAGAAGCCGGACTCCAAAAGTGTAAGCGGGAATGAAAAATCGGTTTTGCGCTTTGGAATAGCCCAAAGCTTATCCCTTACAATGTTTAGTTTACCTAAGAATAAAAGAAAGAAAACAGACACAGAAGACGAAATTGGGCAAAGTAAGGTCGCGCATTGTTCTTCTTCCTTCGATTTGTCACCATCGCAACTCTGGTGAGTCGCCGTCATCGCAATTCCTTGCCGTCATTGCTATTCCATGGGTTTCCTGCTTCCGATTCATGTTTCGTCTCCTTCTTTTTCGCTACTTCTGGTCCCTCTTTCTCTCTCTCTCTTGATACACACTTGTTGGTTTCAGATCGAAATATTCTGGGTTTTGATTAGGTGTTTGGTCACTTGAATCTTAGGTTTTGAAGAATATGTTTGTGAGGTTTTGATTTTGAATCTTAGGTTCAGACTTGAAGCTGAAGAACTTTATGTATGTTTGCCAACAACAAGAAGAACCCAACTCTTAAGGCTATTGATTTCGGATTGTCTATATTCTTTAAGCCAGGTACCAATTTCGCACTTAGGGCTTTTGATTATGCAATGTTGGTCTGGTGTGTCATGTCTGTATAGTGACTTGGAGAGCTTTGGCTTTGACTTGGCTTATTATTTTGGTTGTTGGTTTCCATAGATTGAGGTAGGGAAAACAAAACCTTCCTTATAGCTTAGATTCTAATTTGATGTGTGTTAGGTGTGATTGCTGTGATATGTGTTCTCTATGCATTTTTATGCGATTTAGATAAGGATATATATATTGGTGGAAATCTTGATTGGTTTATTTGTTGCAGCAACTGATTAAAGTTTATGGTCATTTTTATCGCGTTCTGAGATCAATTTCTGAATCATCTTCAAGTATTGTTTCAGCTGAGCTTTGTTTTCGTTCGAAATAGGCATTCCAAGAAGTTCTTTAAGTAGGATTTGATCAAAACACATTGTATTTATAACTCTTAGCTTTTACATAAAGGAATGATAGAAATTCTGAAAATTCTGCATAAACTGTTTGGTTATGCAGTCACTTTGGAAATTCGCTTAACTAACTTTTAAATGTCCAAATTTTCTGAAACTTTTACATGTTGTTTCCTTGTTAGTCTACAAGAGATCTGGAAAGTTTCAGCTTATTCCAATGTAAATTGAAAACTCAGTGATTTTCCAAAGTTCGCCCTGTGGTTGGTAAAGTTCCAAAATTTTGAATATGCTTCCTTGTTTTCAGTTGAGCTTTGGACCTCCATTTTAACTAATTCATTTCTGTTCTTTTTGAATATTATAGTAGACTTTCTACTGATTGTTGCGAAAGTGATTTCTTGTCATTTTCTCATAAAATGAGTTCATGGTTAATTTTTCAAGTCGACATTGCAGCTGACATTTTTTTCCTATATATTTTGACAATTCAGTCAGTTTGTGATCAAGTTTTGTGTTACTTCTTAAATACCGTAATTCCTAAAAGTTAACTTCTTATTCGAGTTTATTAAAAGTAAAGTTTCATTCCTTGATTGGTTTCATTTGTGCTTGCACCATTGAAGATGTACTTCTGTTGATAATTTTAGCTGCTGCGAAGATGAGACGTTTACACAAAAGGAAGAAGGCTTAGGAAACCACACTAGCATCAAAGGTTTCTCATGTAAGAGATAGGGTAAGTACACAAGTTAGTCACGCTGCATTGAACCAATGTGATGAGACTGAAGAACCTAAAAACCAATACCACTCACCTTCTTTCTCAAAAGAAGTGGTACAAGAAGATGCACCAGCTTCACAAGATTCAGTAGCAAACCCAATAGGACTTAAGAAACCTAGGGGTCCAACAAAAATGAAAGATATTGTTGTGGAGGCTGAAGATATAATTCGTGTTGATTTTATTGATAAAGGTGAACCGTGTGGTTCGGGATCAGGTGCTTTATCTTATTTTTTAGGCCCACTTGTACGAGAACACGTACCTGTAACACTCGAGGATTGGAGGAAACTTGGTGATGACTTTAAAGTAGTGTCGTGGGAATCAATTCAGGTATTATGTTCCATTACTCTAGCCTCACTCTATCATACAAGTTATTAATACTAGCATTTTGTGATTTTGTAATATTTCATACTAATTACCTTGAACTTTTGTGTTTCTTTAATTACCATGGTCCCTAGCTAATCATGTATAAACTTCAGGCAAGATTTGACTTGGAGGAGGAATGGCAGAAGGCTGCCGTGTTTAAATCGATGGGATGTTTATGGAGGGCCTCAAAGTCAAGGTTAGTGAGCCAAATACAGGAGGCAAAAAACAAAGAAGAAAGACATCATCTCCAACCTAAGAACATTCAAAGTATTGTAGAGTGGAAAAGATTCATCAGGGCAAAAACTAGTCCGGCATTTAAGGTACACTATTCAATAATACTATTAGTTATCTTCCTTGTGAAATATTGTACAGTAAAAATCATGCTAACGTAAAAAGATTTCAAGCTATAAGTGAAAAGTTCAAAGCAAGAAAGCGCAAGCAAGTCCCACACACATGCAGCCGTAAAGGAATGGTTCAATTGAGGGAAGATATGGTGATACATATATTTCATACTCTTTTATGTTGAAATTGAAATAATATTTCTGGTCTTATTACTTATCTCTCATAACCTGATAAAAAATTTATTTTCTCTATAATAGAAAAAGGAGAGTGGGAAGAGGAATGACTATCAGCAAATTGGCATTCTTTCAAGCTAGGGACAAGCATGTGGTTCAGATGCAAGACTAACAAATTCAATTGAAGGACAAGATTATTCAATTAGAGAAGAAGCTTGATATAATAATGAAAAAAAAAAAGTATGTTTCCTATATGTTATGATCAATACAGTAAAGTCTGACTATCGTTAATTATTATTAATTGCATCCAAACTTGTTCGATTGTTAGATTTTATAAGATGATAAGGATGAGGATGAGGAAACATCTCCAAGGGCAAATAATATTTCTTGCATCTTCGAATTGAATGTGTCATTAATGATTCAACTAATGTTTCATTGATTTCAGAGTGTCAGCACCAACTCATCAAATAAGTGCAAGTTACTAGATTGGAGTGGATCAGAGGACATTGTTGTTGAAGGACGTTGGGTTTCAAGTGATCCTCAAGAGTTTGTCAATCAAATTCCCTTAGGACCTAATGCGATGAAAGTCTTGGTTGATATTCCAATTAAACCAGATGCTTTTCTTTCGAGGCCTACAGCTAGTATGTTCTGTTTTCAACAAGCTAAAGGTAGCATGATAGCATGGCCTGCTGAGAAGGTTATTTTGCAAATGGATCAACAGTCTGAAGAACAAGATAATTTATCTATGCATTCGGTAAAACATCTCAACACTTTTTTTTTCTTTAGTTGCTACATCCTGACTTATGTAATACTATGTTGTGACTCTTGTGTATTGATAGAATCCGTACACCAATTCAAGAAACAAGTGTAAATTATTTGATTGGACTGGAAAAGATGAGATAGTTGCAGAAGGACGTTGGCATTCAAGTGATCCAAAAGCGATGGTCAATGGTATTCCTCTTGGACCCAATGCCATGATAGTTTGGGTAGATCTTCCAAAAAATCATAAAGCATTTTTATAGAAACCTGCAACTGATATGACATTCATTGAAGATGTTGTGGGATCTGCTATAGCATGGCCTGCTAACAAAGTTGTTTTGGAAAAGATGTCAGAAAGTCAAGATGTTGGCATTGCATCCTCTCCTTTGGTAAGTTTTATTTTCACATGTTATTACAATTACGAGTTATATGTGTGAGTTCTGTCCTCATCTAAAATTATTTTTTCTTGAATAACTTGGTAGAGTGCGAACACCAAATCAAATAAAAAGTGCAAGTTGTTAGATGTTAGTGGATCAAGACAAATAGTTGTTGAAGGATGTTGGTCCTCGAGCGATCCAAATCAGCTTATTCATTTTGTTCCATTGGGTCCTAATGTTGTGAAAGTTTGGGTATATACATCAAAAGTCTCATTGGAGACCATCATCTGAGCTGCAAATCATTGAAGATGCTCTTGGTACTACAATAGCATGTGGTCAGCAGACAAAGTGATTATGTCTGAAGGTTGTTAGTTCTCAGCTGGTTGTTACATGGATCCTTCAAGTTTTATCTTTAAGTATGAGAGATTTTGCAAGGCTTGATACTTTTCAGTGAAGTACTATATGATCAGTTTGGTAGGATTTTCATGTATCGTTAACATTGTTAGCTGAGATATTGTAAGCCTTTGGTTTATGAATGTCATTTGGTTTGGTTTATGAATGTCTTTAATAGCACTAGTAAATGCTATGGAATGGTATTGTAATAACTTTTCTTAAAAGCTGCTGTAACATATTTATTGAAAGTATAACAATAACGTTTATATATTGTTATTGGTGATATGCATAATAGCATGTTTTAAACGCTATACATGTGAACTTTATAATAATGTTTCTAGAAACGCTATGAAAGATGGTAGACTTTTCATAGCTCCGACTGTGATAGCGATTACTAAAACGCTATGTATATGATAGGATAACGTTTTTCGAATGCTATGGATGACAGTTTATGGTGTAGTGAGTCTTGGATTGGATCTCTTTGGCCGTAGAGACAAAATTGGGTATATGGGTCTACATATTTTGTTTTTAAGGGGTGTGCATTTCTATCCATCAGATCATTTCGTTCATAATCCAATGACTAACGTGCTTTCATCACTTTCTGTCCCGCAAAATCTGTCCCACAGGTGAACGGGCCTGAATAATTCACTAGTAAACTTCAATCACTCCTTGAAGCTGTTATAAATGATGCAAAATGTTTTTTCTAATGCCTACAAGGTGAGTCTTATAGTCTAAAGATATTGGAACTCAGTTGTTAACATTAAAGTCACCCTCAAGTATTAAAGGTTATCGTACCCAAAAGATTGAGAAATCTCACACTAACTAGGGGAGTCCCAAAAGGTAAGCTAGAAAGATGTTCAATTGTACATTCACAAACAATATATAACTAAAAAGAGAATCAACGATCATGATAGGTAGTGCAAATGTGTGGTGATTGATTTTGATTTGGTTTTAGTTTAGATCAAATTGCAACAACTAAAGCAAGAAATGTAAACTAAGCTAGACTAAATGATTTTTTGACAAATGCATGGGAGTTGGGGCATTGGGTTTCACTTTTTACCTCCCTTGCAAGCATTAAGCCAATTGAATATGTCATTTTCAAACTATAATGTGGGTGTTTTCCTCTCATTGCATTATTTCTTAAAATTAAAAAGAATTGGATTAAAGGTAATAAAATCACATGCAAGCATAAGACAACTTCAATAGTTTTAAGCACATTTACATAAGTCATTTGTGTCTCAACAATTACCCCCAAACATGATCATTTGTTTGTCCAAAAGCAATAACATTAACCCAAATCTGAAAAATAACAAATTGAACACAATCTAATCCTTCCAACATGTTTATGTGGATCTTAGTGATATGCAATATGATGATGATGAAGATATTGCCCCGCATGATGATGATGATGGCAGCCAAGTATTATTTTTGTGATGGGGTCTATATATGCCACATGTGTGCTCTTTAATGGATTATTACATATGGTAAGAAGCAACGTAATCATCATCTTAAACTCAATTTGTATTTAATAAAGAAAGAACCTAGTCAAACCATCAAGTTTTTGAACCAGTAGGATCGTTTCCTTCCCTTCAAGTTTGTATTTTGGGCAATGTCACAAATTTGATATTGGGGCTGGTAATAGAAATCATCATCTTTAGATATTTATCCAAAATTTAACATGACTCTCTTCTCTTTGCTAGAAAATATTTTTTCTCGTTCCATCCTAATATCATTAGGTGAACTCAAAAACATAATGGGGTGGACGACGACAATGATGACAACGAAGATTCAGTGTTTAAGATCTCAACTTCTATGATTCGTCTGTTGCCAACTCCTCAGGTGCCTTGGATCTTGCCGCTGCAACTGTTTCGCTAGTCGTTGACCAACAATATTCGTGTGATTCGGCTCCCAAATCCTCATATACCTTCGACCCGTCACAGGACCTGTATCCGCTGATGTTGTATAATGAGGTATCTGAAAGAGTGTGCAATACATCAACCTATAGTACGAAATTCTCCACTGAATTCTCTAAAAGGTATCTGATATCGGTGGGTTTCTAATGTAAATACTTTTGAAGATAAATGACGGACCTAGGATTTTAGAGTGGGTGGACTAAAAAAATATTTTAAATCAATATATGTGACACCCATATTTGTTGTTATTATGGTAAAATAAGTTTTTTAGGTAATTTTTTCATGTAATTTATTGAAATCTCTTATAAAAAAATATATGTAGTTCGATAACCAAAATTTTGAGGCAGAATTACACATTGTTTTTTTTTTCATTCAACACTTCTTTCTTGTTCTTTAAATTGAAAACAATTAGTTGGTTTTATATCAAGAATTCCAATTCAGCAGTGTTTCACTTAACCACAAAATACATATATATTCATAATAAAATGAAGATAAAAAAGAGAAACAGTTAATGACTTTTAAAACAAAAATTTGAGACAACTTGTCCATATCATTGCTTACTATCCATTCTCCCAATGATTTAACTGATGAAAAAGAGTCTTATTTAACATTACTAAGGAACAAATAACATTTGTGGCACAACTCCAACACTAGCAAGAACTCCAACAACCATGTCATGTATGTCATTGTTGAGGATAATAAGTAGTTCCATATTTTGCCAGCAGCTCAAAGACATTGTGGTTAGCAAAATCTTCAAAGGGCTTCCTTTTCAGGGTTGGAAGGGGAACAACTGTCATATCATACATACATGGTGATACTATATATATAGTATCAGATGGGAGCCAATTTTCTTCCTCTACACCACATGACATTTTGTTTGTGCTATAAGGAGATGATAAGAAGATATACGAAGTGACTGACAAGATATGTGCAACAACGGCATGCAAAGTTGTATTATTTGAAGAGATGTTAGAGATAGCATGAAACAAAGTTCATAATACTAAAGATTTATACAAAATGATTACAAAGCTTAAGAAGCACAAAGAGAAACATCTAAAAGACAAGAGTAAGGAGAGCTTGAAAAATAAGAAAAAAACAAGGGGTCGATCCAATATTTAGAGCATATTTTGGTATATACTCCATGGATGGAAGGAATAAAGCACCTTATATTGAGTTATTTGGACTTAAGATCTTGATGCATGTGAGAGTGGGGCTATGGTTGCGTCTGAGACATGAGGAAAGACTACTAATGAACTGTCACACCACCGACACCGGGTCCCGGACCCGGTGTTGGTGGTGTGACATGAACACTTGGTCAAACTATTGAAAAGAGATGGGGTATCCTTAAACACATGTTGGGTGGCTTTCCTACTTGAAGAATTGTGCTATTTGAATGTGCTATTTAGGAATGTTGGTTGAACACTTTTTATACATTTGCACTATACACATAGTTGATGTCTATGATTATTGTAACTTGATTTCGCATGAATGATATTTTTCCTAGAGGCGCACCTCGTCTTTCCCTCATTGTTAGGGCACACTTGCGTAAGTTTTTTTGTAATGTTAGTTTGGTCGATTGTTAGTTCAAGTTTTAGGGAGTTCAAACCCTTATTCCGCCTTTTGTGGCTAGGGGTTTGTTTACCTCCGAAGAGCATACTAAAACAAGACATGATATAGAAGAATCTTTCAATATGTTTGCATTGATGCCAACACTTGTTGAAAATGATGAATATGTGTTGCTAAAAGGGGGAGACCTAGCTCTCCTCTTTCATTGCCCAAGAAGCTCAAGAATGTGTGTGATTCTGCTATTGTCAGTGATACTGCTACTTTCAAAAGAATCATGACCCCGACCCTTAAACTTACGACCAAGGCTTTAGGTTTTGTGAAAACTAATCAAGGAACATTTGTGTACGCATGAATGCATTTAACCACTCCAACAATGTCAAGAAAAAACGCAGTCAACTTTTGGGATAAAAACAAAAAACAAAAAATTGTTCTAAAATGAAGAAGACTAAGGAAGTTGGGAGCTTGTTGTTTGTCACACCCCAAGTTTATTTGAAAGATAAATTTCAAAAAAATTTTGGCATGATATATCCTAAAATATTAATATCCCAAAACCTGTTTCAATAAAAATCAAGGAAAATAAACTCAATGCGTAATGTAAATTTACACACAACTCCAAATTGAGTTAAATATTACATTTTCTTGTTTACATAACTTGAGAACAAGAAAGGAAACGCTCACATGAGTTTAATAATTCCTATCCCCGTGTATATATAAAGAATATACAAAGACACGCCCAAAACCCAACAAAAAACCCTGCTGATCCTCACCTGCAGGTCTAACCCCTACACCAAGAAATGGTGCACCGGGTTGTAAACAACAAACCCGGTAAGCTAAAAAGTTCGTATGAGTAAACTCAAAAACAACACAACATTTATCACATCCAATATTCACAAGAGAGATTGGATCAATAATTTCAAACCACACATCAAACACATTACCCAAGAGATGTACCCATGAGTCCCAGATATTTAATAAAATACCTCTCATGACCTACCACAACACTATGTGTACCCATGGGTCCCAGATACCATACAGTATCTCCCATGACCTACACTGACAGATGGACTAGAGCTCTATTCCTAACCGTAACCAATCACCCGGCCAAAGGCTTGGACTAAAGCATGATATTAAAACCAACATCACCATCATTATCATTATATAACCATAATATCCTTAGGTTCAAAAGTGAACCTTGGTGAGGTTTACTCACCTAAATCTCCCGCTGCAAATTCCATAACCGACCAAGATAAACCAACTCAACTTCACAAATCACCTAAAAATAGCACAATTAAAACCTTAGTAACTAAAATACTATAGGTTAACACAATACCCTTAACTAACCCTTAATTCAAGAGATGACAACTTTCCAAAGTCGTCGAACTTAGAGACCCACGAAGGCTGCCTCTAATCCTCCATTCCTAACTCAAACCTCCAACAAACCTAAAATCACACTTAACGTTCTAGCATGCCAACATTTCTTAAAAACTAGCCACACTACCACTCAACAAGCTCACAGCAGTAAGGACTACCTAACCACAGGAAACTAGGGCTGCAACTCAACCGGACTCGCCGCCACGCGCCGCCACAGGCGGCGGCGAGTGGGCCTCACGCGCCACCCCAAACTTCCGAATTTGAGAAAACTCCCAACAGCAAAGTTAAAGCTTGAAGCAAGGGGAACAACTTTCATACCTGAGACTTCGACCAAAAATGGCCGGAACCGGCCGGAAACCGCCCCGAACAGTGACCAGAAAATCAAAGGCAAAATCTGCAAAACCGGCCTCAAAACCTTAAAAACTTGCTTCAATCCATGCCTAAACACTACCAGGAGGAAGAGGGGATCAAGACTTACCTAAACTTGGCCGAAAACGGCGTCGAAATCGCCGGTTTTCCGGCGGGACAGCGGTAGCTCCGCCGCTTCGTGGCGGCTTCCAGGCGGCGGGACAGCCGGCGGAACTGCTCCAGAAATGGAGAGGGCTGCTGTGGGAGTCGAATGGGACCGGTGGCGTCCGGTTTGGTGGCCGGAGGAGGAAGAACTCGGCTGAAGAAAGTGAAGGCTCGGCGAGCTCGGGTGGGAGGAGAGAGAGAGGAGGGAAACTGATTTTTAGGGTTCTAATTAATCCCACACACAATTTTTCTACTTATACTCTTTTCAAACCCGAAAACAAACTTCCTCTGAACATAACTTCTTCATACGACATCCGTTTTAGACGTGCCGCATGTCTACGAACTCGTATCGACAAGCTCTACAACTTTCATGAAGGAAGTTTTCGAAGATAACTTACGGAAAATAAAGTCAACTTTTGGCCTATTAAAAGTCAAGGCAACTTTAAATAAACTCCCGAACTTCAACTTCGCATAAACCCAAGAATTTTCATGAATAATCCTTCATTAAAATAAGGGAATAAAACAAGGAAAAATAGATATGAAAATCTAGAGTATTACATTGTTTGTATGATTTCCTTCTAGCCCCACTGTTAAGGGCAAAGAAAGTGTAATAGGCTCACTTGAATAACTGAGCGAAAATATGATCAATAAGAAAATTCTATGCTATGTAACGTCGTGAGTGTCCCACACAACTCCTTGTTTGTCTAAAAATGGTAGCAGAGGGACACAGGGGCATAGTGGGTCCCGTGCCTTACAAAGCTTTTTAGACAAAATCTGTCGTAGATATGTGCCTCATAGATTAAATCAAACATATATTTCTATATTTATAGTATTATATTAATATATGGACAATATTCTTTGTGTTTAAACGGAGGTTCTTCCATTCACCAAGTGAAGCTTCACCAACAGTTTAGTTAACAGAGTGTGCAGTGCACACGCCTGTTAGTGGGAGAAGAAGAAAAAACCAAATAAGACTAAGATCAGATTTGATCTTGATTTGATTAATTCGGGAGTGAGTGATCCAAAAACCAAAAACCGTGAGTGATCCTGATTGATCTCCATGTCTCTGAGATCAAATCAGGAGGTGGGAAGAAGGAAGAACCCAAATGGGTTATGATGACTTTTTTGCCCGGATTTGGGGGTTTTCGGATTTCTTCCATGGTCATGGTGTGGGCTGTTTATGCATTTAAAAGGATTGGTATGATACTGATATTGGAATCTGAGGCTAGAGATACAGATAAGTTTGGCAAAGTGTTGGCTTTGCTTATGGCCTTCATTGATTTGTTGAATGAAAGCTTTGAGGTTTTGGGTTACTTTACTTTTGAGGAAAAGGCTATAAGAGGAAATGTTTTTGGATGTAAATTGAAGACGAAAGATAAGAACATAGAATGAAGGTGCAGTGGCTTCATCATGATTATGGTATAGGTTCTGGGATGGAGGATTCAATTTGGTGTGTTGCAGAAGGGAGAAAGAGAAACAAAACTCAGATCGTTAACGAGAGAAACTCAAGTTAGTCAGACATTGACTAAAACTTGTGGCTGTCGTGGTGCCACCTCAGATTATGAACCCTCACTCTGTGGAGGGAAGAATTATTAATGTTTAAGACAACTGACACTTTCTCTTCTATATATATTATTATATTAATCAGTTTTGGCTTCTTCACGTGCACATCAACACATCTTTCCCTTTGCTCTATTGTTTTCTTTTTTTAATGGATGATGAAAATGTCAAAAAATGAGTGGCTGTTTCAATTAAATTATATCAATATATTATAATAGTTTTTTCTCTCATTCCTTTAGTAATAAAACTCTTATCTTCATTAAATTCAAATTTGTTGCACTTCTTTTTCTATTCCTTTTGGTAATAGAATTCTTGGCACGTTTACTTATTTGGAATGAAATTTATTAGGAATAGGAGATGGAAGGAATGGGAGACATAATTGAATAGTATGTAGAAATTTCAATTCCATTGAGTTGTTTACTTAATTACCACATTGAATTGGAATAAGAATGTAACTAATTACGATTGATGTTGTTTACTTATAATAGAGAATTAGAATTAACTACCTTTTAAAAAAGTAAGAGAATTTAAGGTTATTGTAATTATGTGAGGATATTTTGGGTACAAAAAGTTCATTTCGGATGATATCATTCCTAAACCCACCTCCCCCTTAGTATTACAAATCCGGGTTATCAAGGAATCAATTCCGGGTTTGGAGGTGGGACCCACAACAATTCTCATTCCACCATGAGCAAGTAAACATAGGAATTCCCTTATCCTGTAATTATTCTCACACATCTCAATTCTATTCCAGGTAAGTAAACGTGTCATCCAAGTATTTATATTCCTTTTGGTAATAGAATTTCAAGTCTGATGCAAAAACTTTACGAAAAACATCTATATACCAGTTGTGACTGCAAGTGTAGAGAGAGTATTTTCTGGTATGAACATTTTGAAGACTGGATTACGTACGCAATCGAATGGGTGACCAGTTTATGAATGATTGTTTGATTTCATATATCGAGAAGGACATTTTTACTAGTATAGGTGATGAGATTACCATGAAACGATTTCAAAATTAAATATGAAATCTCGTCGAGGACAATTACCATTGTAATAGATAGGAATTAAATTTAAAAATTATTATTGTTATTTTTATTCATAATTATTATTATTTTTATTATGTGCCCCACTCGTCTGAAATTTGTGGGTACGCCACTGGCAACGGCTACTCTAGAGTTTAGACTAAGTTATTCAAGTAGCTTATCAATGTTCAATAAAAAAAAAAGTAGCTTATCGATGGATTTTGTTAGGGTTGTGAAATCCACACACCTCAAATTGAAATCCACACAATTTTCTTTTTTGGTTAACACATTCACAAAAAGACAAAATTTAAGTTACTAAAAAAAGAAAAAGGGTGTGTGAATTTCAATTTGAGATGTGTGAATTTCACAACCCTTTTGTTTATAGATGCCCACTAAAATCATGTTTAGAACTTTAGATCAATAGTCAACTTCCTACTATGCTATTGTGTGGTATGCATCGTGGTAATGACTACTCTAAATTCTAAACGAAGTCATTTCTTCATGAAATACTATTGACTAGGAAGGCTACCCGAGTCTAGCCGCGGGTTTTTGCTGCAATTAAAACCACGTTGCTTGTGTTGTAGAGTGAAATAACAGCGATCTAATTAGTTGAAGTGGTCAGGAAGTTGAAAATCACACACCTCACCGAGTTTTATCTATATCGATACAATGTTTTACAGGGAAAGAAAAAAGACACAACTCTTGGAGTTTTGAAATCTCTAGACTTTAAAATAGATGGATAACTTTTTTGCAAGATTAAACCATAAAAATAACGAATGAGACATCAACTTCTATACTAAAGCCAATTGAAAGCATAACAATATACATGGCAACAGTTTAAGTGAACGGCTATGTCACTCTACATCAATACAACTTTCATATTAAATTAATTATCTACAATAGGTTGTTTATTTTAAACACACTTCATTTCAGTATGAGCATTCTTTTTAGCAAGTTTCATTTTCAATTGTGTTTCTGTCTTTCCCTCTTGTAGTCTTTCCTCCTGCAAGCATATTGTGAAGCAGTTAAACATTTTAACGAAAAATTTAACTGAAATGCTACAATATCATTACCAAAAACAAAAAGTTGTAACAAATGTGTAACATCAAATTACTAGCATTCAGTAACTTTAGGCAGAAGCTGCCATCACTTCTCCACAAATTTTGCCATCAAAGGTTTGTCTGCAAGATTAACATAACTTCTCTTCTCAATGTACTACATTGTGTTTTTGAATACTAACCACATCAGCACATATCTCCTATAATAATGCTAATATTATATGAACTATAAACGATTCACATTCACCTTTTTGCGCATATAACTTCAGCAAGCAACATTACAATTTTGCTCTAAACATCTCTGTACCTGAAATAATGAACCTTTATGATGATAATTATGAAGTGAAACCATAAGAATAGAATATGATTAAACCAAATAGAGACAACTACCCCCAATATCAATTACAAATGCTAAAATGCACCAGAAAGCAAAAAAAAAAAAAACACCGGTCAATTGAATCAAAGCAACAACTAAACTTTACCTCAGAAGAAAAGTTATCAAAACTTTTCAAACCATAGTCCTTGTTGTTCAAGAACATGCAATTTTGTGTAAAGTTAGAAAACGAAAGACTACTCTGACACAATTTCCCCAAGAACAACAACCTGCGGATAATGACGAAGAACATGATTTCATAACCGCAGACGTAGCTTTTTTATTAAAACGAAAACACCCACAGAGGAGATAAAATTTCTTCCATTTTTATGTCCTTCTATTTTTTGTTATTTTTGAGACAATAAAAATAATTCTTTGTTTGTTATCAAGACGTCTAATCACACAATGAAATACCTAATTTGATCACAAAAAGCCTCGACCTTTACAATCACTATCCTGGAAAAATCAAAGCTCTACAGGACAACAAAAGCTTACATCAAATGAAGTCGTAAGCCCAGCCTTATAAAAGCTTTCATACATCAAATCAACTTAATTAATTAAACAATAAGCATACCTTGACAACTTAATTAATAGAAAAGAATGAAAACATAGAGACCACCAAAGCTGAGAATTCGAAATGAAAAACAATCATCAGATGAAAAATCAAAATTCAAATTTCTAGCTGCGTTTCGTTGTGGTATTTCAAAAGGTGATTTATCAAGGAAATGTGAAGATGTAACTTTCTAGAATTAGTTAGTGCTATAATTTATCATGTTTCTCTTTTATTGCATGATTCATCAATAATGAATATTCAAAGAAAAATAGAAAAGAAATGGACCTTCTACTGCTGAATGCCTTGAAGGCAGTCTGTGAAACTTTGGAAAAAAATGGTATGGGCAAAGCACATTAAGGTGGGATTGCTCATTGAAGATTACCCTGACAAAAAAAAAAAAAACAAAATAAAAATCAAATGCCCTTTTACAAAAAAAAAAAATACAAATGCCAATATAACATTCATCTAGCAAAGAACTCTAACATCTCCCACAGTCATCAATGTCAATATAAAGGTTCATACCATAATCTTGTAAATAGTTGATAACTGCATAAGATCCTCTGTCAACATTGGTTACCATCCATTCGTCCAAATAGGAGCTTAGAGCTCTATCATGTACTGTATGAGATGTGAGAATGAGAACTTCATTTGTAAAGATAATCTTTTAAATGACTATCACGTCAATTCAAAAAAGAAAAACAAAAACAAAAGGAAAGTATATACATTTTTTATCAAATGAATTAGTAAATTCATAGGTTTTTCATTAATTCATTCTTTCATGAATTCCTATAAACAAAAAGCTTTGGCTTTGGCTTTCAAAGTATAAAGGGAATTCTAAAACAATTATATGTATACATATATATATATATACATATATATATACACCAAATTGAGAGGCAATACCTTGTACAGTCAGCTCGAAGCTTCAAATTCACCAAACCCAATTAAACCCAACAAATTGCAGAATCCTACCAATGGAAAAAGTGAGAAATCACAGCGGCAAATCAAAAGAAAGGAATCGAAAACAAAAGCAGAAGCAACAATCAAGAAATCGCTAACCAAATCGCAACGGAGATTAAGATAAAAAAAAATTATCCAAAATTTTCAGTCTCTAATGAAGCATATCACAACCCAAATCGCTTGAGAAAGTAAGCCAAATCACTGACTTTGATAGGGAACGATGTGGTGGAGAGCGAGAGGAAAGAAGTGGTGGAGAGCGCGAAGAGAGAGGGATTGATGAGGTGGTTAGAAACTTAAGAAGCAATACAGGAATGTAAATTCAGGAGGTTGCTTGTTCCTACTTTATTATAGAGTAAATTTGCCTTTAGATATCAATTCGGTGGGGAGCTTCTAACGAGGATCAAGTGAGGACTTTTATATGAACGGTTGAATTACATGCATATAGGAATTTAAAAATATCAATTAAAAGTTAAAATATTCATCTAACCATTGATTTGAAAATCCTCACTTGATCCTCGATATAAGGTACTCGTTCAATTCGGTTACCAAAAAAATGTCGTTTTTCAACATTTCTCTCACTAAAACGGTGTGCAGATAGGCCCAAGGGGAAGACACTTGGCGGGACTTTGGTTTAAAGAGGGAGAGGGAGATTAGGGCACAGAGCCTAGAGCCTATCTATAAATAAAAACCAATTGGAAAATGAGGGGTCCAAGTCTGAAAATGCTCAAGGGAAGAGAGAGCCTGACCCGATTGGTGGGCAAACGCCGGCGCTTCCTTCCCAATCGTCATTCCCTCCTCTCCGCCCCTACCCAGGTATCTCTTACCTATTTTCTTTCATCCGTTTCTTTCTTGTTCATCCAGTTTTAAACTGGGTTTTGCAATTGCAGAGCTCGTTGAATCTGGACATGGTTGTGTCAGTGGACGAACAAAGCTCTTCGAATCAACAAGGAGAAGATAACGGTGTGGTGGAAGGCTCCGTTACTTGCCCTGTTTGCGGTGTCAAACTCAGTCCCCAAAACAGCCTCATCAATTCTCATCTAGGTACTTCTATTGTTTGATATATCTTACTCTCTAAGAAGAATACAATGGCTTATAACTGAGATAAAAAGCTACAAACTTTCTCGAAAACATTAGTGGACTAGACATGTTATGTCCTGAGGTGTGATTTCGTTCTAAAAGGGCTTCATTCTACACGGTTTGGCTGTATGATTTCAACGGTTTGAGTGTTTCGTTTCGCAAGGAAATCATGAGCTCAATTATTAGTGTGTGGTTGGTTTCTTGTGCGGATTTAATTAATATCGATTGTTAGAGGGGAATAATAAGAAGGCCATCATTATATGGAAGTGTGTAGTCTTGTCTCTCACTTGGACGGTTGGTTCGCAATAACATAAGGCAAAGAGGAGGAGGAGTTACTTAGGGTTAGAAATGGATAGTAGCTTCCCTTGGGCATCTGCTGATCAGTTTAGACATAATCCTGTTACTGTTCTTCTTCATTAGAGGGGAAGCTCTTAACACAAACTGGCTTTCATTTGGTGGATTACAACTGCAAATCTTTACTTTCTACATAAAATAGACAGCTTACCGTTTTTTAATTCTTGTATAATAGTAAATGTTCAGCATTATACATGTGTTTTTCCGCTCATGTCAGGCATTTTATATGTGAATCAAAAGTATTGTTTACTTACTGCACAATGTAAGGTGTTATGAATTTCACTATAGACTTCTCTTGGATTTAAATAGCTTAGGTTTCTGAATGGTAATTAAGAATTATATCATGATATAACTTCAGCAGATTCTGATCAATAAACCAAATTGGATGCTTCTTGCAGATGAGTGTCTATCTAGAGGAACCAAACGGAAGCTTACCCAGCGTACTCTTCTAGAGTTGAACTTCTGTCCAGTGTCGAAAATTCAAACTTGTTCCTATGACTCTGAAGAGTTAGGAAAGGACCTATTTCCTGCAGCTCATGATGAGAGCCCTGTACAAGATGTGTCATGGGGGTTGTCTAACTTACCAGCTGTTGAAGAATGTCAAAATCAGGTTGACAATCTGTCCAGAAACCCAATCAATAAAGACGAGATCAGTGATGTGCCAGATTTTGATGTGACCATCACTCAGGACGACATATATGGGGTGACTCTTGAAACTTTTATTGTTGGCCGCAGGTTTGGTGATGAAACCGAGTTATATCTTGGTGCAAGCATTCATCTCTCAAGAGACCCTAATAATGTTAAGGATCCCAATGCTATCAAGGTTTGTTTGCTTTCATATGCGTTTTTTCCTTTCGATTTGAATTCAACTTTTACTCAAAATCTGAAGGCATACATGCATCTTTCTTCGGTTAGGTTTTTCATTCAGATTCAGGATGCCTTAAAGTGCTTGGTTTTCTCCCTCGCAAGCTAGCTGAGTACTTGTCTCCTCTTATAGACCAGTATCGTCTAAATTTTGAGGTAATATTTCTTAGGCTGGACATATTATCTTAAACCTTTGAGGCAGTTGCATTGCTTGCTTAGTCTTATTTTGCCGCTAATTTTTGGGTCTTGCATGCTCTAGTTATTGATTGATTTGCGAGATAAAAGAACATGAATATTCTGATGAACTACTCGAGGTTTAATATTGTTGATACTTATTACTATTATGTTACCATTGTTACGTTAAGCTGTACTATTAAATGGGTGTTGAAATTATAAAATATGCATGCCATGTGAAATTATTCTGCAACTCTATTTTACTGTATGTATGTTTTGTAGAACATATGTTTCTGTTGGTTTTTAACATGCAAAATCCCAGATTGTGTCAAAATTTGTACATCAGTCATCTGCTATGGATAATAACTTCCATTGTCATATCGTTGTGGGTTTCCTTTCAGGGATGTGTGACCTCTGTTCCCAAGCATTCTATTGATGTTGTCCCAATACAGATTGTTTGCCACAAGACCAGTGATGCTAATGACTTTAATGATGACAATGTTTTCAAATGTTTATGGAGAAATGCTCAGCAAGTAATTGAATCTACTAAGTCCTGTCCGCCTTGTGCAATAAAATATCAGCATAACTTTTGTGTTTTCATACGTGAGGTTTTGAGAAACAGTTCTCATCTATTGACAGATGATGAAAAGAACTTCATCGGTATGTTTTTAAATGCTCGTGTTGTGATATTCGTATTGGTTCCTTTTTAATCTTTTTTACAAGTTATGACTTACATCTATCTGTGTGGCAGAGTCATTTATTTCAATGTCAGATGATAGTCAGAGGCTATTTGTTCGGCTTTATACACGGAAAGGTGTGTACTTTCCAGATCATGTTAATCACAGGCATGGTTGTATTATGTTTTAATTATTCTGCTGAATACTGTAAGAGAACTGGGGCCATGGTTGTCTAAGCTATCCATTTTTATTTTTTAGAAATCCATGTCCCCAGTTTTTTTTTATAGTAGTGGGCACAATATAAGATAGCCCTCATATTATGTACAATGTGGCTTCGGGTGTATGTCCTAGTTTTGCTGTCCATCACAAAACATTCACATTTCTATCTTTCACAACATAGTATGCTGTTCCAACTTCACTGGTGAGAGAATATGAAATTTTAGTACTTATCCTAAGTCTCCTAACCTTATATTTTGTGGAAATCGCTCCTTTTGGTGGCCTATAGTCTATAGTAGTTTTCTGTTAGGATGTAACTTTTGTGTTATGTAATAAGAAAATTTGAGTGTTATCATCATGGTCACTTAGACGCTGAAAAGAGGACTGGTCTATTTAGTATTGGTTGATAAAAAAAGGCTCTTTTTTTCTTTCATTTAATATAGTTTCTTGTGCTGTATCTGCATGACCTTAAAGTTTATGTCCTTTTTCTTTTCTCAAAACTGATCAAGTATCCCCCATTGTGCCAAAAAGGAAACTGATTTATTATAATGGTTTTCTTGGTAAGGCCCATGGTTTCGGCTCTCTACTATTTCATACCCAGAAGTATTGGATCCCCAAGAAGCAGTGAAAGAGCTATCTGGTAATAGAATAGTATCAGTTGGATATGCTGTATGTTTTCTTTCAAAATTCAGATTAAGGTTGATGGCAAATTTTTTTTTTGATATTGCAGAGACAGGCTATACATATTGCTTTAATGTCACAAATAATCTATCGGATGATGATATAAAGGAGATTCTGGATTTGCTCACTGTATCTGAGCTGCGTGAAATCTTGTGCATTCTTAAGCAGGTAGACATCTAAAATGTGTATTTTGGCATCATGTTTGCAGATGTTGTTTTAGTGATCTTCTCATTAATTTCTTTACCACAATATGGGAATGTCAAAATGACTCCAAGTATCTTTTAGAGAAAAGGAAGCCCTGGGTCATCGACAGTTTATATTTGTCCAACTGAGATTGGTTTCTGCATATGTACTATAAATTTCTTCAAACAAAACCTGCAATAACCACCTCAGCCACAATTCACAACTTTAGGGAGTTTTCACTGGAATACTGCCTCAAACTTAGAAAGGCTGTCTAGTGTGATTTCTCTAAAAGAAGGTCATAGGCAAACTGGAAAGTTCAATCTATCTAGATTCTGTATCAAATTCTCTTAATTTTGTTTGAAGGAATAATAACTGTTCTGGTTTAAATTTCTGCCCGGTATGTCACTGAACTTGGAATTTTGGTTCCTAGTCGCCTTTATTCATCCTTGATTGAAATTGAGTGGAGCATTTCGGGTGGATCTTTCTAAATTTGGTTGTGTCCCTAGTTTATGCTCCAAAAGTGATGAATTGGCTTTCGATGACTACACATGAAGAGTTACTGTGTGGACAGATACGGGTCAAACATTTTCTTCACACTGTTACATTAAGTCACATAATAGTTTTTGTGTGCACTCATGTTTTCTTGTTTGCAGGTACACGAATATTTATGGATGCTTAGTGATGTTTCTTGAACAATGTCTTGTTGTTGATAAACACTTTACCTTGAAATATTGTACTCATATGCTACTGCTCTTTGATAGGAATGTGGTCTCATGATTTTCTTTCTTTATTATCTGATGGGTTTGCTCTAATTCTGGCGCTTCTACTGAGGCTACAGAGTTGCAATCGTGGCCTAAGAAAGCAGGATCTCATTGCATGTCTTATATCTTACAAAGAAGACTTATGGTATTTATATTTTGTGTTGATGTTCCCTTTGATATGTAAATAATGTAACTTCATTAGTGTATTTACGATCTCTTTCCTGTGGTTTTCTAATGTGCAGCCCATTACTACCTAGTATGGTTTTGCATAGAATAGGATCCTGTGTTAGAATATCTTCAAATGCGGAGTCCCTTATCTGGCGTGCCGAGGTGCTTATGTTATGGCTAGTGTTAAAGTTAATCAAGAAATGCTTTTACACATTTTTTTTTTTTGACAGTTTCTTTGTTTTATGCAGAGACTTTTCTTCCTGAATGGTGAACAGGATCTGTCGGCATTTCTACTGGTGGATTTGGGAATAGTCAAATATCCAACTTACAAGTGCATAGTCTCACAACAAATTTTCTCATCTCGAGATGACTTGCTTGGCTATGAAGAGGTGTCCTTTTGTCTTTATGCAGAAGTATTGATGCACACACTTGTCTTTACTATATCTAACGGTTTTGTTTTGCAGGCCATTGAAGTGGCACAAATAGTTGATGAAGCTCTTGATGAAAGCAACACTCAATTGGTCTTAAAGTGCATAAAGATAGCTGATTCCCATTTATCCAATCCGGTGAAATCCTTGACGTCTGAAGCAATGGCTCCATTGCAGAAGTATTGATGCACACACTTGTCTTTACTATATCTAACGGTTTTGTTTTGCAGGCCATTGAAGTGGCACAAATAGTTGATGAAGCTCTTGATGAAAGCAACACTCGATTGGTCTTAAAGTGCATAAAGATAGCTGATTCCCATTTATCCAATCCAGTGAAATCCTTGACGTCTGAAGCAATGGCTCCATTCCTTGCCCACTTTTCAGCAACATTTGTCTACTCAAAGGTGGTTTTACTAGGAATTTCTTTTCTTGAGCGTGAGCGTAGGTATGCATCTTGATTTCATATCATTGGTCATATCAATGCCTCTGCTGGAAATATTATATCAGTCTTTATCTCTTTAATTATCATGTTTTGAAATCTTATTCACTATGTACATGGTAACCAGAATTCATTATTGTATCATTTAAAAAAAATTTGGGATCTCATATGCACGTTTTATAATTATGAATCACTGCACACTCTGAAATAAAGACGGAAATGACATTGAAAATCATCATATCTGCCATATAAGGAAAAAGTATGGTATGCAAGCAATTATATTCCTTTACAGAATTTTGGAACTACTAGTACTGTAGTGCAATAAAGCTAGTTTCTAAACTATTTTTTTTGCATGTTATTATTTTATTGGTTATTTATTTCCAAAGCACACTTGTCTTTTGTCCACCACTGCTCCAAGTACACAGAATAGGAAGTCCTGATTTTAGAGATAGCTTCTAGAATTCTGGTATTCGGAGGCAGATGACTGTTGTAGGGCTCAGCTATGAAGATTCCATTGCAACAAGCAAAGACAAGCTATGTGATTCATTTCACACCCTAATAATAATATCTGAATATAAGCTGCTCTGAACTAGAAGTAGATCCTGTTTCCAACTTCAAGCAATTAAGGACACTTGCCTCGGTCTTTTTCCTGTATATATTAACTTCGAGGTCTTTCATGTGGGATATGGATTATGGGAAATGATTTGGCAGTTGGTTTTGGTGTGGCGAACTTTGTGCTCAGTTTTTATGTCTCCTTTATTTATATCCTGATTCTGTGAAGCACAGTCTTGATTGATGAGTGGTCTGTTTTTGTGCTATGCTTATACTTATGTGATAAAACTGCCAACTTCCTCAGTGAAGAGGTAGCTTTGACAGGCTTTGGGATATACACTGAAAAATTTCTGCTTATCCAATTTGTTCCCCTACTTGTTTATCAAAACAGATTTCATGTTTTTGAGGGTGCCTCTATCTTGAGTACTGGTTTGGATTTACATACACTTGAGAGAACACCCTTTAGTAACCTGTTCAATATCACTTGGTTTTAATATTACTGGGTCATCATGCTTCATAATCAGTTCACTGTCATAAGAGGCATTCTCCAAATCAATATATTGACATTCTTTTTTTTTATATTTTTCTTTACGACCAAGTCAACAAGTTTGATGGCAGAGTGACCAAGTCAAATGTCCGATATCACTTGGTCTTAATAAAACTGGACCATCATGGCTTATAATCAGTCCACTGTCATTAGAGACATTCTCCACATCAATTTTGGAATTCGTTTTTGATAACCAAGTGAACAAGTTTGACGGCAGAGTGATCAAGGTGTAGCCTATGAATGCCTAACTTGGTTACTTGTTGCAGAATATGGGGAAGTCACAGGTATTCACATAAACAGATGATTCATCTCAAAGCTGTGCTTACCAGAAACATTGCAGACCTCAACACAAAATTTGCTTGTTGTTGTAAGGCCATGAAACTGAACAGAACATTCACCCAAAAAACCAACTGTGATATCACTTTTCACAATCTCCAATCTAACTTGCAGCACAAGGAGAGAGTCAGGATTGAAGCTTGAGTTTAACCTGGGACAGAAAGCCTCATTTCTTTAGGATAAGGGTGCAGTGATTTCACAGTGATGTTTTAGGTTATAAATGGTTCAAGGGTGGAAGTATGGGGTGTTGGAAAGGTCCACTAGTGCTGTTCCAAAGGACATAACTGAAAAATTAAAGCAAGAGCTACTGACGTGAATCAAGAACTTTGGCTATAATCTCCAGACTGTAGGTGTGAAGTAGAATAAGATTCCTGTTGTTACATATGCTACATACTGTAAACACAATATTTTTGAAGGTTGTGGTTCACCATGAATGACCAAATAATGTTCTTAGAGAACATGAATACATGCTTGCTCATTACATTGAGTTTCAATCAGCTATATTCTCTGGTAATAGCTAAGCTAATTGTGTCACTAATCATACATGTCTGGACGATTGGTATTGATTAATTTGGATTTGCCACTTGAAATGCTGGAGAAGTGTGTTCTTAGGGGATAGAGTAGGGGTCTTTATGTGTGAAAGTATTCAGTTTAGCACACTGAATAGCTTGGTTTTTCGACTCAGGTACAGTGATGCTATCTATTTACTGAAAAGGCTACTGAATTGTTTTGCTCAAGATCGTAGAAGAGGATACTGGACACTACGGTTATCCATTGACTTGGAGCACATGGGTTATTTGAATGAGAGCCTTTTGGTTGCTGAAAAAGGGTTACTAGATGAATGGGTGCGTGCTGGTTCAAGAGTGGCACTTCAAAGGAGAGTCCTTCGCTTGGGAAAACCACCAAGGCGATGGAAAACTCCTAGTTTTGCAGAGTCTGTCAAGAGGAATATCATGGAGGTAATTGTTTCATCGTTGTATGCTTTTTAACTGTAAAGTTAAACGTAACATGTGTTTCTAATTTGTTAACATCTTATGGTCTATGTTTTCCTACTCACATTTTCTGTTCATCAAGTCAGGTCAATGTTCAAGGGAGACCTTTAAATTGTGCAATAGGCATGAAGAGCAGGTTTTATGGAGAAGATGGGGAGCAATGTGGTGTAGAGCAACTAGCTCTGCAGTATTATGCTGAGGAAGGTGGATGGCAGGGTGTTCATACAGAAAGTGGCATTTGGCTGACTATTTTTGGACTTCTTATGTGGGATATTATATTTTCCAGTGTACCAGATGTCTTCCGCACCAAATTTCAGGCATGGTTCCGACTCTTAATTTTTTGTGATTTGCTAACGTATTTACTCAGACTGGCATATTCATAAGACAATGGTATCAATAACTTTGTGGACCTCCAGTTCCGAAACTCTTGTCGGTACTTAAAGTAAAGCCCTTATTTTCTATGGTAGGTTTACAACCATAGGTTAAGTATTAGATTAACTATGATGTCAACTACTTCCATAGACTCATGAGCTCCTAGCACATCATCCTATGTAGTTTTTTTTTTTTTTTACAAACTACACCTCTCTCCATGCACATGTCTAGTGAGAAAAAAAAAAAATCATGGAGTGGGTATGGTTTGTGAAAAAAAACGGGGTGCCAATTTCATCCCAGTATTATAATTTGATCTGGTAATACACATTGCATACAATGCAAAAAGATAAGGACTTGTTTGATCTTGCACATACATTTTTTCAATTGTTTGAATATGAGGCATATCAAAAAATTCTTTGAATATGAGATGTCCAATCCTTGCTGTTATTGAATGTCTCATGGTTAATATGGTTTACCAGTTGTGATCATTTTAATTTTTTTTTGAAATAAACGTATTTTCCCTTAATTTTGTTCTCTTTTATTTGTTTTATTTATTACATATGGTCTTTTTGTCAATAGACAGGTCTTGCTCTCATCAATAGATTTAAAAACCATGAACTTCATTTTTTTCAGACTGCTCCCTTGGATTTGGAGACTGATAGCTTTTATCTAGTGAGAAAGAACCATATCGACTCTCACCTACAGAAAATTCATGATGGTATGGCTGAGGAGATTCTCATCTCTTCATGGGACTTACATGAGGGAACAGCATGTAGAGGAGTTAACTGGAGGCGACATTCCCTTCCTGAGCTTCGTGCAGCTGTTACATGCATCGGTGGCCCATGTGTGGCTGCATTCTGTCGACATCTTGCACAAGATTATCGTAGTTGGTCAAGTGGAATGCCGGATTTACTTCTGTGGCGCTTCCATGGAAAATACAGAGGTGAAGCAAAGCTTGTCGAAGTTAAAGGCCCCAGGGATAAACTCTCTGAACAGCAGCGAGCATGGCTATTGCTTTTAATGGATTGTGGTTTCAATGCTGAGGTCTGTAAAGTGAGCCCTGTTGTCTGAAGCTTCTAGGCTGGTTTGTTTTTCAATTGGAAGGAGAATGACATCGATGAGGTAAGAAAGAATAGCACTGAAGAATTTACTAGGATTAGAAGTGCAATATAGCAACTGGGTCTGCTCTTAAATGTGTTTACCTGTCAAACTCCAGGGTTATTATTGGACAATTCTAGGATTGGCAAGTACTTGATTGGCAAGCTTTCACCTTGAAGATGGTTTCCTTGTGATAGAAACTGAATCAAGTTGATCATAATGCATTTCTGAGATTGGATTCAGGTTCTTTTGGATAGCATGGAAAGCTGGCCATTCGTGTGTTAAAAGACTTTCAATTCTATCTGCTCGAGCATGCTGTGCCCCCATTATAAACAAGCCTAGTTGTAAAAGGCCTTTATGTAACAAGAAAAAAAAAAAAAAAAAACGGCCATAATCTTTCTTGTTTTAGGGTATAAATTGCCTGAATTTGGTTTAACTGGTATATACACCGTTACTAGAATTTTTTTTGGACGAAATATACTGTTATTAGATGACAAAGTCAAAAGTTGTGAATCTTTAACAAGTATTGCTGATATACTAACACTTTAAAGGCAATACTCTAACTGTCTCCGCCTCAACCTCGCCTAAGTTTCCCAAATCTTCACCATGAAATTGAAATTCTTACCCAAGCATCTGTTGTCACTACCTTTTTTTTTTTTTTTTTTTTTTTTTTGAGGGGAATGAAATTGCTTTCATTGATCAGAGATCATTACAATATAAAGAGATAAGTTCCTCCATATGCGGAGGAATTACAAGAGAAAAACCTATGTTCGTCTGAGAAAGAAAATAGAGCATATTGAGTTAAAACATGAGCTACCGAATTAGTTTCTCATTTAACAAAAATCAACCTCGCATTAGAAGGGAGGCTCTGTTGTCACTACTTTTACTTCAAACAGACTCGAAAAAATTCAGGTACCAGTTGTAACAAGTATTACACTTTTACTTCAAACAGACTCGAAAAAATTCAGGTACCAGTTGTGACAAGTATTACACTTGAAATACTATCGATTAAATAGATGTATAGTTCATACACCATTTGTGATTTCGTCCCAAACACACAAAAAACACCAAGCAACGTGGTAAATTGTAAAAGAAGAAAAGAAACATTAGGGTGGGAAGTAGTAGTACTCATTTGGTCGATTTGCTTGTTCCTCTGGTTGGTGCTTCAAGTTTGATGATGATGATGATGGTGATGCTAAAGTCTTTACCCAATAACCAAGATAAGAAGAGAGAGCCTTTGCCGACAAATTCCACGTGACATTCAAATCATCATCATCATCACTCAAAAATGCAATACCCAAAAATATCATCTCATCATTTTGTTCTGTGTATTAATAATATCTATTAATATTATTATTGGTTAATATTAGTATTGATTGTTCCTCTACGACTTCATTTCTCTCTCTTAATTTTCTCATTCCCAAAAGGACCCGCACGCAGATAGAGAGAGCCCTAATCAAATCATACCATTCACAAATTGGGCTTCATTCTTCAGGTCATTGATCTCTCTCTCTCTCTCTCAATTTCTTTCATAGGCCATCTGGGTATGTATGTATGTGTTCTTGTTCTTCTTCTTATTGTTTCAATTTGGTTTGAACAGTTTGATATGAATTTTGAAACCCAGTTGAGCTCTGTGTTCGAGTCTCGGTCTTTTGTTGTTTTGGTGATTCTTTGCAATCTGTTTGTATTTTTGTGGTTTATTTGTTCATGATGGGTTGTATATATTGTGTGTGCATGCCCCCACTTTGATTATGCCTCAAGTTTTGATAGCTTCATAGCACTCATCATCTGCCAAATGATGTAGTAACAATTTCTTTTTTGTATTTGAAAGTAGTTGTTTTCGAACATTTGACTTGGGTTTTGCATAGAATTAGCTCAGGAAGTTGTTTTTTGAAAATTTCGGATAGGACAGTAGAAGCTTGGGGCTCTTCTACCTTCATTTCCTAGGTATTTGGGTTTCTTTTTGTTTTCTTTGTCTATACATAATGTATGTATGGTGAAAGGAAGGATGATAGTGCGTATCTGTAGTGTGTGCGGGGGGTGTTTGTAAATTGTACTAGTGTTCTGTTGAAGATGTTGAGTTTGGACTTGATTGCAGATAGAGCATGGCTTTTGAGCAGCCTCATCAGTTTGAGTATATGGCAGATGAAGGTGACATGTCTGATTTTGTTGAGGATGTTGATGCGGATGCAGATGAAGAAAATCATGGTAGAGATATGGTTCTTGACGAGTACGACATGGTATGTTTTGCCTCCTCTCTTGGTGCCTGTGGTTTGTGTTTTGCTTTTTATTGACAGGACCTGAAATTCTCATCTTGAAAGCTCAACCAGGTGTCAGATACGTCATCTGCTCAAGCACGAAAGGGAAAGGATATTCAGGGTATTCCATGGGATAGGTTAAACATAACAAGGGAAAAGTACAGATTGACGAGGCTTGAACAGTACAAGAATTATGAGAATATCCCTTTATCTGGGGAAGCTGTGGACAAGGTTTCAGTTTGCTCTTAAGTTCTCTCGTTTTCATTTCTGATTACCAATTGAATATTGAAGTTAGTGGGCACTACTAATGAATGCAATCTTCGACATTAGGAGTGTCAACTAACGCAGAAGGGTGGCAACTATTATGAATTCTTCCACAACACAAGATTGGTTAAACCTACAATCCTTCATTTTCAGGTTAGTTGACATGCAAGTGACATATTAGCACTTCCCTTATCATTACATTGTTGATAAGTATAAGTATACTTTGTTGATAACCTTCAATCATGTTGTCGTACAGCTCAGAAATCTGGTTTGGGCTACTTCGAAACATGACGTCTATCTCATGTCCAATTATTCAGTTATGCATTGGTCTTCTCTATCGGGCAATTTGTCTGAGGTCCTCAATTTTTCAGGACATGTTGCGCCAACTGAGGTAGTAGAGTTACCTATACATAAAGTTTACCATTTTGGTTCTTTTCAACCTTACACAAAGAACAAGCAAGTTTTGTTTTTTTTTTTTTTTTTTGGTCCCAATAAAAGTTCTTATGTTTGAGTGTTCATTCACAATTTTGCACATGGTGTTTAGTGTTTATCTATGTATATAGTTTGATTTTGCCAAGTTCTATGGTCTTGCAGAAACATGCAGGAAGTTTATTGGAGGGTTTTATGCAGACTCAGATTAGCACGCTAGCTGTCAAGGACAATTTCCTTGTTGCTGGAGGTTTCCAAGGAGAGCTTACTTGCAAGGTTTGTTTTTCATCTCACTGGTACATTAACCCCTCTGTCATTTGGAGTAAATGTTTAAAGTAGAGAGAAAAAGCTTAACAAATATTTTAGCTAATTTTAAACATATTATTTCTCCAAGAGGACCACCATTTGATGTATTTTGGAGTTATACATAATATATCTCTAAGATTTTCATCTCTTTTTATTATAAACTCTTATTGAGTCGCAGCACATTGGAATTCATTGTTGCATCTAGGATTTTACGTTCTACTTGTCTTGGAGAATTTGCAAACTGATGAGTGAGAAGTGACTGACCTTACATTTATAGAGTTGGATAAGATTTAAATTTTTATGTAATGTACACATGGACTTCTTTTGAATGTTAGTGGTAGTTGGTTAGAATAATGTTAATGAAAATGATTTGTATTAAAATTCTGGAGCAGTTTTGGCTTGGAAACTTTAGAGCAATAAAACCTGCACCAAATGCGTAGAACTGAATTTAGCTCAGGGCATTCCCAATAGGATTTGTTTAGAATATATAGTGAAGTGATGTGATTTATTAAGAGATGATATGGATTTGTGTTTTGGAGTTTTGGCTAGGAGAAGCCGGTTTTGTTGCTCTTTGGTTCTTATATTGGTTTCTGAAAAGCGTATTACTATTTATTTTCCACATTTTCTTCTTATGTTCACCAGTGTTCTTTCTGTGTGTTCCTTTATTTTTTTAATCCAAGTCTCATATACATATCTAGGTATCCCATGTGCACAAATTGGCCATCAATATTTAGCTTGACAAAGAATTACAGAGCTGTAGTTGATTCTAGAAATATTGGGGAATCTGGCTGTAGCACCTGCTTCTAAGCATGGGGCTATTCACTCGAATAGATTTGGCATCTTTGCACACAACGTAGAAGTAGAAAAGTGACATGTGATTGATTATGTTCCATTGTGTCTCAGTTTATGAGTCAAATTTCTGGTAACACCAAGGAGGTTCTTTTTGATTGATACTTGTCAGCTTTTGTAAGGAGTGTAACAGTAGGTGTTTTTGAACCCAACAGATTTCCAGTTATCTCCATTAGGTCTACATCTTCTGACGTATTATTGGCTTGATTGTCATCACTGAACTAGTGACACTGTTACATATTATTAAATAGTAATTTCCGGTCCTTTTACATTCTAAAGAGCGATGAAACTGCAAAATTACCCCATTGTTGTCTGGTTTTCCTTCTTGTGTCCACAGCTGAATGGTCATTGTGACATGGTCATGTACTTTTATTGTGCATTCATATACTAGTTAGTGAATGTCATGACTAGTTGGTCATATACTAGTTGGGGCTTTTGTCTGGTTGCCCACTATTTCTGTTTGTCATTGGGATAAGATCATAAGAGTGATGGTAACTAGAGACAACACAGTGCTGTATTTCTGTTAATGGATTTGTATAATGTTATTTCTCTTTTGGTGCAGCGTCTTGATAAAGAAGGAGTGAGTTTTTGTACCCGAACCACATACGATGACAATGCCATTACAAATGCTGTTGAAATATATGATAGCCTGGGGTATCTTTCCTATTTCTTAAAGCTATTTATCTAGATCTTATTCCTATTTATAAGTAACACAGTCTGAGGCGCAAACTCTTTCAGGGGTGGAATGCATTTCATGGCATCCAATAATGATTGTGGTATAAGGGAATATGACATGGAGAGATTTCAGCTTCTGAATCACTTTAGATTCCCCTGGCCAGTGAATGTGAGTCATCATAGCATGCATTGAATAGGAGTAATGTTATCGTAATCTTTCCTTAAAGATTACTATTAGAAGACCAGTTTTGTTGCTCCTAGATGTTGTACTCAAGAGTACAAGGTTATTGGCCATTTATTTGATGTTGAACTGTCTCTCTATGCAGCATACATCAATAAGCCCAGATCGTAGGCTTGTTGCCGTAGTTGGAGATCATGTGGATGGATTGCTTATGGATTCTCAGAATGGAAAGGTGTCAACATTTTATTTTATTTTTGCAGTCGTTTAGAGCAGAAATATTGCTGCTAGAATGGTCAAGAGTCATTAGAATTTCTGAAGATGATAACTGGGGTAAAGTAATCAATATGGCTATCATGTTCTTTAAGCTGGTGCCCTTCAATTGATATAGATTTCGAGAGCTTTAGGAAATTGACCCTATGCCAGATTTGTTGCCATGCATATAGGAAGGTTTGCATCCTATAATCCTAAGCTTAACCCATTCTTTCGCCAATGATTATATAACTACTAAATCATATAATAACAACTAAAGTAAATGCTAGTTGATTATTGTACCTACAAGGTTCAACAATTAGCCGAGATCGTTGACATGCACTAATAACCGACCAATTGTGAGCAAAGATGATCTTGTCGTAATACAACACTTTCTAAAGCAGTTTAACCAGAATGTAGGTGTGTATACTTTCTGTTTCTAGTAGTATGATGATCTATGATCCTGTCTGTGATTAGTACTAAACCAAAAGTTTTTTACTAAAAAGAAACCATATAGATCAAAAATATAGGGACTTGTCACTAACTAGATGCACATTGTTTGATCTTTCCAGACTATTGCCAAGGTTGTTGGTCATCTAGATTACTCCTTTGCTTCTGCATGGCATCCTGATGGCCGCATATTTGCCACCGGAAATCAGGACAAGACTTCCCGAGTTTGGGATATAAGAAATCTCTCATCACCCATCGCAGTTCTGAAGAATAACTTGGGTGCTTGTCGGTCTATTCGGTTTTCATCAGATGGTCAGTTTATGATTGTTGCAGAACCTGCAGATTTTGTGCACATATATAGTACAACGGCAGATTACCAAAAACGGCAAGAGATTGATTTCTTTGGGGAGATTTCGGGAGTGTCAGCAAGTCCAGACGATGAATCCTTGTACATAGGAATCTGGGACCGTACGTACGCAAGCTTGTTGCAATATAACAGAAGGCATACATATGGATACCTTGATTCCTATTTTTGATTGATTAAGAGAAACGGGTGCTTTCATTTTCAGCCTATCTTTCTGAATTCTCTCTGTTCTATTTCTTGTTATAAATCAAGTTTCACAGTAGAATAAGCCGATTAGACTACATAATAATATGTACAGTGAATATTTAAACTTGCTTGAAAAATCAAAATCCTGAGAATGCATTTTGCTCTTTCGATGTCTTGCAATTCAAGCTCCAAATAGCATTGAGAAGTACTGAAAAAGGTCATGACATAAAATTCTAGTAGATGCCTTGTCTGAGATGCAGGAAGTCTCTTTTGAATATCTGTTTTTAGCTCTATTTAGTAGTCAAGTGGTAATATTGTTTTACTTTGTGAGAAGAAGTATAGCCTTGGATAGCAGTTTACGCAGCAGTTCAAAAGTTTAAACCAAGGTAATGCGCAATAGTCCGAAGCCAATGCAAAGCGTATTTGTCTATTTGAATGATGGTGAGTTGGTGACTGACCTCGGAGGAGTGCAACCAGATTCTACAAGAAGGATCTTAGCAAAACAATGGTAGAAATAGAGCATTGGTGTGGCAAACAGAGAAGATGGATACAAAGCAGGTAGATGGGAGGATAGATTAGATTTCCAAAAGTCCCCAGCAAGGTGTAAAATATTCAAAATATCCTTGATATTTTCTCGAAATTTCTGTTTTTTACGATTACCGATATTAATTTTCATATATTTCTGATATTTTATATTTAGTTTATTTTTTGTCGAATATACAATTTTTAGATAAAATTTGGTAAAATTTCTATCGATATTCGATATTATCTCGATATATCCATCGAAATTTCGTTTTTTTGAACTATCGAAATTTCCATCGTCGTCGATATTTTACTCCTTGGTCCCCTGTCACTCTGTCA
This sequence comes from Fragaria vesca subsp. vesca, assembly GCF_000184155.1. Classification (NCBI taxonomy): domain Eukaryota; kingdom Viridiplantae; phylum Streptophyta; class Magnoliopsida; order Rosales; family Rosaceae; genus Fragaria; species Fragaria vesca. Next base: position 7,381,062 of record NC_020494.1, read on the forward strand.
GTTTATCACAATGGAAGTGGTACTAAACTACCAGTGAAGCTGGCCGGAGAAAAAGGACAAGAGCAAGGAAGCCCCTCCCGGCGGGACACCGAAGAGATAAGAAATCGCCATGACAGCAAGGGCGCATACATATATCTCCGATGAGAGTGGGGTCCCCGGCCACGGTGGTTTTGTCTTTGCCGGCGAACATGCATGTTGTTGGGGTTTGCTGCTAGGCGCCAAGAACATCTCATCCATCCGTGACTGTTCAAATTGAACAGCTAGCCAAACCCCATACTGATGATACCTACTGTTCCTTCCTTCCTTCCTTCCTTCCTTTTATGAATGAATGAACGGATGAATATGCATGTGATCGATTATGTATTCATCGAGCTGGTCGACATGGTTCGTGTCGTTTCTCACAACCCCCATGCATAATACATATCTTGAAATTTAAGCAATATCTACCTAAGCTATATGTGTGCCCTAGCTAGCTATTTCTTTTTCTTTTCTTTTCTAGCTACTTCATTCTTATATAGTTGCTACTTGCTACCTTGTACAACCCATTCAAAACAAAAAAAAAAACAAAAACTTTGAATCATATAGTTGAGTACTCTCTCTCTCTCTC